>NC_138232.1:34495696-34650696 GCF_964197995.2 Scardinius erythrophthalmus | reverse complement strand
CCCTCACAGAAACCTTTATGCATTTTTATTTTTTCAAAATCAATTTCATATGATTTATAAGCTGTTTTCCTCATCAAAGCTGTTTTCCTCATACCAGAAATTACTGGTATTACTATCCTTGTGGGGACTTGCTTCAGCAGAATCAAGAACATCTGTACAGAGTTCACAGATTTGCTTAGTGCCCCTATTAAAGGTTCCTAATAGATTTACATGCAACCAAAGGTTTAATTTCCTCTAATATACACTGCACATCACCTCATTTCTCAAAAAGTCTGAAAACGGTTCGTTCAAAGATTTGGTCTCTCTAAACCCCTCCGTTCCGTGAGCCTACTGTGCTCTCATTGGTCAGATGGCCCAGTCTGTTGTGATTAGTCTACCGCTTACAGCATGTGTCGGAAACAAAACGCCTATTACAAATCAAAATTTTAGCTCCGGAGACTTCCTCAGCGCTTATATATAGTAATACGAACATTAACCATGGCGTGGTTTTTTTCCATATCTATTCAAACGTCCTCCCCTTTTGTAAATGCATGCTAAGTGAATTGGCAGCGTTGAAAACAGGGAATGAGACTGGAATTGCTGACGAATCGATTCTTTCTTTTAGGAGAATTGTCATGCACTTTGGTCTTTAAAACTTTGCAGACCTTTTACATTCACAAACAGCTATATTACACACTGCATGGAAGCGTAATATTCACGTAATAGAAGCATAAATGGGGGCACTTGAATGATCTAGATATGGTAGATAATTTGATACATGTCTTAATTTTATGTTATAAAAAAAGTCCTGGAACTTTATTTCCAGGTTTTAAGTACCGTATTTGGACCTCAGACTTTTGGACTCCACTGTACATATGCAGACTCTCTCATTGGTCTGTTGATATGTTTTGCAGAAGAGGAACAGATTGTGTCCAGCCATCTGCTATTGAAATGTCTACAGTGTCTGTCAGTGCATGTGTTTTAGAGCTGAGGGGAGAGATAGAGAGAGAGACCTGTCAGATGCAGCAACATTCAACAAACCCAAACACTTTTCCTTTATATTATTAGAACAGTTTAGCAGTCTAGTGTGGTGTTTAAAAGTGATCACCAGTTGCTTCATAGGACTGAAGCACTAAATGTGTGTGCGCGGATAACAGCCTGTGCCATTAGTGTGTTTGTGTGTGAACAAATACACCCACATTCTCAGCTTTTCTCACTGATTTGCAGCATTGTAGCTGCACAGGAAGTGCACAAGCAACTTGCGGTCAAAAGTGAAAGCTACACGTGTGTTTGGGGGGGTGGGGGGGGGTTGCTTTGCTATACTTTGGAGAAAAAACTTCCACCACTGATTTGCAAAAAAAACCTTTCTGTGGGTTAAAAGTGATTTAATAAATCATAATTTTTAAATAAATAAATCAAGGTGATCAAAACAGTATTTTTTTTTTTTTTGTGTACATGTGTATGCCTGTTATTTTATATATGGGGACAAATTTTTACCCAGAAGTGAGCTAAACCTGACGAAACTTCCTTTTGGGGATGTCCTCATTTGAAAAAAAAAAACAGTATAAGAATAAAGTAAATAGTTTTTTTTTCCCAGCAAGTTTTATGTTAAGGTGTGGGTTAGGCTTAGGTTACATTTATTATAGCTAGCTCCAAATAAAAAAAACAATAGAAATCTATGCAGTGTCCCCATTTACATGGATAAGTAAATGTATGTATGTGTGTGTAGCATTTCAAAGCAAATCATTTTGTGTCAAATGTACAGAGACTAAACACTCTGTCACAATCAAAGCAGGAGACATGAATACTGTTGTAAGCTGGGTGTGTGTGTTTTTGTGAGATAGTCGTGTGTCATGTTCTCTGATAACGTCTTGAAAGGATCAGCACGAACGGAATGTTTAAACAGCGAGAGAATATTTACAGGTACATCTGTAAGGCACACAGCTGCAGCCGTTGTGTGTGTGATGGAGATGTGACTGTTTGCCTGTCAGGTGATTTAGGAGACCATTAAGGGCTTAAACCATCAGCTAATTTTACCACCACAGTCTATTACATTCATTAAACTGCATTAGGACGATTCAGTCAAATGCATCAAACATGTCCATCTGTGGAGACGAGTGTGTGTGTGTTTTGTCTTCCCTCCCGCTGCTGTGGTTTTTCGTGAGGGTATCAGGTAATAGTAGACTCTAAACTAACAGCGACCTGCGCTCTTCCCCTGATCTGATCGTCTGTAATGGCAGACACACACTCACAGCTCTCAAAGATGGCCGCCTCCACAAGGATGACAGTGCGTTTGTTGTTCTCGCTCCGAGGAGATTGGAATGTCAGGATACGTGAGCCGAGCGAGAGAGAGAGAGAGAGAGAGAGAAACGGCTGTGTTTTCTCTCGCTCTGTATCTCTGCAGGCTGTCTTCCTGGTTGTGAGTGAGGCGTGAAGGATGTGTGCTGCCCCTCCCCTCCTTCCTCTCCTCTTTCTCCCTCCCCTCGCTCGTCTGATTGGCTGAAGGGACAGAAATGGAAACATTATTCGATTCCGTCTCCTCAGAGGTCAGTGACCTCTCTGAACGCTCTAAAGACCGAGCTCAGCATTTGGCTGTGGGACGGCTCAATGTTAATGAATGTTTAAAGAATAGCTAAAAAGCTCAAAGAGAGAGAGCTAGAGGGAGACAACAGAGAGTCCATGTTAAGTAAAGTGCGAAGAACTCTGGCTGTGTACAGAATGGAACACAAGCCTTCTGCTTACTAGATTCTGCACAGTATATCTGCGTACTGTTTACTAACATTTTAAAAGAAAATATGAAACATGAAATGTATCAAAATATAAATAGGGCTGCATTTGGAAAATTGCATTTTTATTATTATTACTGTAAAAAAACACAAGTTTTTAAGAAAAATGATATAATAATAAACAGTAAAATTACAATACTAATATTTATGGCTGTCTTCATTTCTTCATTTTAAGAGATTGAGCAGCAAACCGAGCTGCTCAGAGATGCTGAACACTCTTGATCATGAACTTCTCGCGTGTAAAAGCACAGTTCTGCGCTTCACTATGAAATGCGCCGCATATATTTAATTACATGGCTTCAGCACTAAGCTGTATCGAGATTGCTGTTTTATTCCAATTAATCATGCAGCCCTTGAAATATGTTTTCTTTTGCATTTTAAACCTAAGTGTGTAAAATTGTCTCAGTTTTTTAAGTTCTCCTATTCCAAGTTAATATTCAGAGTCAGTAAGCTATTTGTAAGATGACTGATTACATTTGCAAGACCCCTGAAAAGTGTAAACACAAGTGTGACTTTGTGTTGTCTGAGAATTTCACCCAGCCTGACATAGCAACAATGGCTTAACCAGTGACATAAGTTTGGGGCGTAGCTTTTTGTTTATCTGACCAATAGAAGACAAGGGGAGAGTTTGTTTAAAACCTGTTTGAAAACTATCATTATTTGTACAGTTTTGTTTGATGCTAGCAGTTCAGAAATGACACAGTTCAGTTTTAACATTATTCGCAGTCCGTTTCAGTATTCAGTCAGGAATTATTATTATTATTATTTTATATATATATTTTTTAAGTTAAGCTTATTTTCATTACACCGGAAATGTAAGGCCAGCCTGACCGCAATGCATTGTAGGAAACCCAGTACAGTGTGAAATATTTAGCCCAAAAAAAAATCCAGGTATTTTCTGTATACAGTATATTTGCATACTATGCATGTCATGTGTACTATATCCGGTTGGAATAGTAGTACTATGGTGGTATGCTGTTCTGAACATGCCCATGTATCCTTAGAGCTTTGCAGTAGTCATGTTAAGTGATAGCTAATTTTCGAAAAGTACATTTCCTGCTTTAACCCCAGACGAGATGTTACATGTTACATTTTTTAAAAGAAGAATAGAAACAAGTTTAATCCCTCGTATATAACACAGGAGCAGAAAGCCACAGTCCTGCTCTGTGGCCGTTTTACCCTTCAGCAAGGATGTTAACCTCAGGTTGCTCCAGTGGGACTCTGCCTGTAATTAGCATACTGTAAGTCACTTTAAATAAAATGTGTCTGCTAAATACTACTAATAATTTGGTATTTTTACGCTTGCCCTTCAAGTTTGCTTGCGTACTTAATTAGGGTTGTATGGAGTAGTGGTTAAATATCTGGGTTAGTAACCGAAAGGACATATGTTTGAACTCTACAGGGGGGAGTGTGCTATTACCATTGGCACTTAACCTCAGCTTTCTCTAGGGAGACTGTCCCTGTAAAATGACTCATGTCAACATTACCAACTGTATGGGGTGGTGCCAATGCAAAACCAAAGAGAAATGATAATACATTGACTTTTACGACTCAGTCTCAAAGGCATATTCAGGGCGGTGAAGGAGATTTTGAATCGCAGTGACATGAATCTTTTAAATACATTTACCAAAAGTATTCGGGTAACGTTTTATTTCTATGATCCACTTTAGACGTTCTACTAACTATAAGTCACTTTGAACTACATGTCAACTTATTCTACTAACCCGAGCCCTAACTCTAACCTAATAGTCTACTACAGATTCAGACTACTAATACTTTAAGGGCTAGTTGACAGTTGAAAAGTTACTTATAGTTAGTAGAATGTCTAAAGTAGACCGTCAAAATAAAGTTAAAAATAGGTTTATTCAGATTATTTGACTGATTAATATGGTGAATATTTTAGCATTGTTATACCAGTAGGTGGCATAAGTTATTGTGTTATTATTCATCATTCACTCCAATTTGTTAAAATCGAATAATTGAGTGCCTTATTAAAATTGATGTCTATACAAATCTACTAATAGCCTATACTCCAAAAAGATGGTTTATCTGCTGGGTGCGACTTTTTCAAGATATAGTCAAATAAAATAAAAACGGACTAGCCTAAATGAATTAAAAGCAGTAATGTTTCTACCTCATAATCCTTTGTTGTGAATGAGCTTGACTCACATGGTGAACTTATCAAACATCAATCAGTGTTCATTCACTCTCATTCAGTGCTGCTCTAAGACAGAATCAAAACCGTGAGCTGGGCATATTCATTCAATAGGTCTAACCAATAAAATGTGCTTTCACTTTCACTTTACTCTGCTTGCTAGTTCTATAGTGAGTCTACAAAGGCAGGAAAGTAGGTAGTGAACTAGAAATATTCGTTCTTTTAAAGTATTTGTTCAGAATAACGTTTTTTTTTTTTCACAGTCTTCACTGAATTATTATATGCACATTAAATGTTCTATGTGAATTAATAAATGGTAAAATCACCCTTCCATGACCAACACTTGTCATGTGGGGGGCAAAGTGGAGCATGATCTGAGGTGCATTGAAGCCCTTGACGCTTGTCACGTGAATGTGCCTTTAGTTGAATTAAATGCTAAATGGCTGCTTGCCTGCATTGTGTCATGTTGAGCACATAAGAAAGTCACACTGAATATGGCTGTTTTTTTGTTGACGTGGCCAGGATTTATAGTCCACTTTATTGTAGAACTATAACTCCTTATAGTCACCTCACATCGCCAAGGGTCGATTGTGAGCAGGATTTGTTTGGGGCAGGATTCAGTTTAGATTGGATTCATTCATTTGGAAACAGATAAAACAGGCCAATTGTATGTGTTTGCGGTGCAGTCCAAGGCAGAGAATGTCTGTTATTCCTCAAACTGAATTCTAAGTGTCTTGCTATCTCACAGAGAGGAGCTTATCAAAACTGTGTAGATGGACACAATGTATGAACACTGTATGTGTGTGAGGAGCGACAATGTGTGTTTTAAAGAGAGTGTGCGCATTTTATTTGTTGTTTCCATTGTCACACGCAGCTGCTTCAAGGTTTATTCTCTCGTTTTCTCTCTCTCTCTCAAGCTTGAATTGGGTTCAACGTCCACATCTGTGTGTGGCAGCTGTGTGGGACCTTGATTGGATGAAATGATCAGATGAGAGGGGGAGGACAAAGGGAAAGAGTATATAGAAGGAGAGATGAGGAGTAATCAGAGCGAACTCTGTCTGATTCTTTTGATTTGTCTGTCTCTCACTGTTTCTCCCTTCAGAAAAAGCTCAGTGTAAAATCAATTTTAGATTATATTGACCTCGGCCTGATTTTCCCTGCCGGTTTGTATTTTGCTGTAAAGGCGATTTGAGTGATTCTTTGAAAGAGAGAAACATTTTCAGAGCCATGGCCTAGTTGTTAGTGCACACAGGCATTTATCAGCTTGCATTTCCTGAACCTGTTGCACATTCAACTCAAAAATGTGAGACTCACGCAGTAGAAAAAGGCACTGAAAAAGATGTGAGTCAAATATGCCCTAGAAAAACAATGGAAAAGTAGCACAGTAAAATGCATGTTTGGCGTGAACATTGAACTTGTTCACCTTAGGGATGTCAAAATCACCAGTACTTCTGTAGTTTGTCCCAAGTCATGTGATGAGGGTCTTAAAAGCACACGGAAGAGGAGGCTGACACTCAAAAATTTCCCCATGAGTGTTAGCAACTGCTAATAAACATGACAACATTATTAAGAAAGTACAAGAAAATATCTGAATCTGATTTGACGGACATGCATGTAGGTTAAAGGTTACCAGTTGAAGTGTCACTCTCTCAGTTGGTTGTTTTGTTACGAAATAAACTCGATAAACTTCACAACCGAGTCACGCAGTCGCTGTTTGAGCAAGAGTTCCCTGAGGACAGTCACTCTCCCGAGAGAGATAGACGGTCGGATTTCCGCTCGAGTTTGTTCAGATGCAGACCTTCACTTGTTAACTCTTATATTTGAGCAGAAACAGCTTTCATGTCATCCCTCGTTGTGATTTTTAGCTCTCGCAGGAGGATGAGGTGCATGCGGGCAGCGTGTTGCGCGGCCTAGATTTAGCGTGTTTGTGTGTTTACCTCGCTTGTGTGTCTTGTCTTACCTCTCTGTGTTATTGTTGGGGGCTGTGAGTCACTGGATGTTAATCATTTCCCACACGGGCAAAGTACACACACACACTATCACAAACACACACACATACACACTCACACAAGCAAACTGGCAGGATCAGCCGTGATTACTCACTGCTACACAGGGCTAGTTTTATTAAGAGCGTGTTTACAGCCTGACTTTTAGTCATTAGTCTCTGCCTGTAAACACTTCAAAATCTCATAAACAAACAAAGAGTGATTGAACGGCCGTAAATTGTGTTAAAGTAGAAAATCTTTTTTGGAGAATGATTTGTAATCAGTCCAGGATTATTTTTAGCTACCATTAAACCAATGAAACGGCGTAATGCTAATGCTACCGTGTTTACGTTTGGTAAACAAACGTGTACAGGCAACGAGCAGGTGCCAGTGAACCGGTGAGGGGCGCCCGAAGATCTCTCTCCTCCACGGCCCTCCGAGGGTTTCACACCGGAGGAGCTCCTGGTAATTAAAAGACAATTTTGTGAAATTGATTAGATTATGCTAATCAGGGGAGATAATATCTAGAGAAGCCTGAGAGTGTGTTAGTGTGTGTATGAGTGGGTGGATAAGCGTGTGTGTGTGTGGGTTTGAGTGATTATGAAGAGATGGCAGTCCGGTCGCCATTTCAAACCCCTGAATCCACCGCACTTGTGTGTGTGTGTGTATATGTGTGTGTGTGTCTGGAGATCACTCTCACGCCGCCATTTCACACAGCTCCGCTCGGCTGTCTCTGCCGCTCCTGAAATGTCAGAGCGATGTTCCCTGGACTAGGCGTGAGGATATGACAGCTGGCTGCTCACCTGCTGTGTGTGTGTCCGCACGCTGGGTGCTTTTAACTGATCCCGTCCCGTGCCTTTAATGCGTGCTGTCAATGATAGATAATATCTGTCTTGAATGAAAAATAACTGGAATCGGTGTCCAAATCAGTTGAGATGAGGCAAGTCATTGTTACAAACTGATCGGCCAATCAGATTCAGGCTCTCTCTCGCGCTAAGACAAACTGCCTGTCAGTGACCTTTGACCCGCTGGATAAAGAAACACAACTGGCATCGTTCGCAGCAGCTATCTTTATCAAACAGTGCAGCTCTCTAAAAGTTGCGTATAAGTAAACAAACAAACAAATAAATAAATAAGCAACATTCATCTCATTAGATGCACCATGGGTGTCTTTGTAACTTGAGACACTTGTGCAACCACAAAGACACACACACACTATGACTCATGCATGTTATCATCAGAGATGAACGGTCTTGCCTATATTTGGCTTGCAAAGCCACATAAACTTCACATAATTGGCTTTCTGTTGGGAAGGAACGAGCCGCACGGAAGGCGCTCTGAGAGACTGAGAGAATGCATAAAGCTAAAAGACTATCTCTTTAAACGAATGCCTAATTATGCCATTACATTAACTAAAGAAAGAAGCTCTGTTCTAAAAAGAACAAGGAAAAACAAAGACAGCATTTTAGGTGGATAGAGAGGTGGATGGAAAAGTCCGAGACTGAGAGAGAGAGAGAGAGAGAGAGAGAGAGAGAGAGAGAGAGAGAGAGAGAGAGAGAGATTGGTGCCTTCAGGCTTTATTTAGCTGGGACAACAGAACATGAGCTCATTACACACAAATACATTGCGGCAGCTACACCTCCAGCGCACAACTACACATTTAATATGATCTCTCTGTGTAAGCTCTTAGACACTCTTTTAGCGTGATCTCTCCATCCAGATCAGCAGATCTTCGATGGCGCTTTGCAGTAACTGATCACCGTAGCTGTTTTAAAACCCTTTCTGCCTTTCTATCTAATGTCTACATAGGCGGCTGCATTCTAACACAAATGGAACCTTGTAGCTGGTTGATTTAAACAAATCTGTTCTCTTGGCTGTAATACACTCTGAAAAAATGTGCAAAAATGTTACCTTTAGGGGCAAAACAGCTTTTTACTAGGGCAGTTACCTCAAGGAGACATCTTTCTACCATATTTACGCCTAAAAGGTTCATACTAATATGAAGCTTTTAGGGGTAGAGAGACATGGTACAGAGTTGTCATTTTAAGGTACTAGTGACAAGCTATACTAAGGTACAGTTGTACCCTACAGGTACAATTATTGCAAAAAAAAATTCATAGCTAATATGTACTTTAATGGGTAAAAACCAAAATCTCCAAAACTGTTTGTCAAGTTTCAGTTTTTAAATTGGCAATAAATCAACAACAATGGGCCACAAATTTATCTTCTTCAGTTGATATGTTTAAAGAAACCTATATCATGTTAAAAAATCTATGCTTCAGGCTAGCTAATGTACATTCTATTGTCGACAAACCAGTCATTTGGCTCTCTTTGCTGTACTTTTAGCTGTAAGATACTTAATGCTTTGGCTATTCCAAGATTCTGAAGTATTCATGCAGTACTTTACACCTGAATACTTTATTAACTGTTGAGATGTGTACATACACATTTGTATTTTCTCTTTTTTTGCATTAGCATGTTACGAAGCTAACTAAGCTGATTACTGTAATAAGAAAAGAAAATATAGCACAAATTTTGATCCATGAAATAATCATCTGTATAATGAACATTTCTGTTGGCTTCTGTTGAGCTTGTCACAGTGCATCTTGGCATTGTCTTCTGCAAATGATACAATACTAACTTAGAATTCGACCAAAACTGGAGGTGCATACTGTCTAAGTAGGTACTACATTTGTAGGTATAAACTTTGCAACAGTTAAAAAGTATGTTACTGTATAGGATGAATGTTTGTATATGAATTAAATATGGACATACTAAATCTGCCATGTCTTTTTGTTATACGTCTTACCTTGCTTATGCCATTCCCAAGGTTATGTTCAGACTGCAGGCAAATGTGGCCCGAATCCGTTTTTTTGCTCACATGTGACTCTCAGATGAGATCTGTTTTTCTCATGACAGTTTGAATGGCTCAAACCACATGGAATCTGATCTTTTCAATTCTGATTTGTGCCACTTCCATATGTGGTACTAAATCTGATACAGGTCAGATGGTTTGCAATGCAACCGCAGTCTGAACAGTCATATCGGAATTAATTTTTCCGTCACTCTAGAGCAACATTCGCCACAATTGGGATTCACTTCAAAGATTTTATGTACCCAAAGTTATCAAGACAGCTGCAAAAGGTAGTCAGTGGAGAGGACAGTGATGTGTCAGTGTCAGAACTCATAAGTATTACAGTGACGCCTGATAAAAGCAAAACACGAGGGGTTGTATCATAAATGTTTAAAAACTCTGCTCTCTTTTTTCACATCCTCGTCTTTGTTTTTTTAAATTGCCTGCGCATAAATTAGCGGACTTCCGCTGCAGATCACACTATGAATAAACACGTAATCACTTACTTTAATGTTCTCTGTGTTTACTTCTGTATGACAGTGTGCTGCGTGATGTCTTTTTATCGTTCTTTTGTGCGCGCGGGTCAGTTCAGGACTATGATCTGTTCGCACTGGAATCTGATATTGGCCACATTTAAAACAATAATGTGAAGAGATTTACAAAAAAAATCAGATCTGAGCAACAAATCAGAATTGAGCACTAAGGCTCGCAGTGTGAACGCAGCCTTCATCTAGTCCAGATGCGCACTTTAGAATCTTGGCGAGAGTTCAGAGTACTTTTAACCTCCTGCTTTATGAATACTATAAATTCAGACATACTACTCATTTTGCATACTATTTTTTTCCCATTTTTAGTAGGGAAGTAGGCATATTGGGATGGCAGCATATACCTATTAGAACTGTCTTTGTGTCAGGACTCAGGACAGGAGTGTACCTATAATGCATTGACATGCTCTCTAGGTAGGCAGCTCATTAAGTTTTGGAACAAAGTTAGTCGGTGTTTCAGGATTGAAGGATTTGGGCCAGTCTGGTCTGCTTTACTTCAACTCTTTACTTCTGCTTTAGTCCCTCTTTCCTACCCAAACCCAGCAATCCACAGTAAAATCACGCAAGCAGCTATTCTCATCTGCTCTCACTATGTTTGTCCTTTCCGCCCCTTCTTGCTCCTCTTTCCACTTTCTTTCCTGTCAACTCCTCTCTCTTTCTCTGGAGGGAGAGAGGCTGATGCAAACGGGTGGGCTGTGGTGTAATCCAGGGCCTGGGAAGGTCTGCGGATCAGACTCCGTGTTCCGTATCCTCCGCGTGTCCTTCGGCCTTGACGCCCCCCGACCCGCCCGCTCGCCTACAGTCCTTGACGATGCCATCATTCGCTCATAAATTCCGACCGCATCCTCCCTGACCCCGCGGCTGACTCCTCCCACACGGCGCATGATTGACTGCTCGCGGCAGACCCACTGATTCCATTTAGTCCTCCCAGATTAGTAGCGCTTTCCGCTCTTGTGTACATGTTTTTCTACATGTGTGTGGGATTCCTCACGGTTTTCCAGGGCTTAGCCCACCTTTGTTTTAAAGATCAGGCACAGTAACGGCATAATCCAACGCCTGTTTGTCGCCATAGCTCTTGGTAATCGTAATCGCCTTGAAATATTGTTGCGGTTGTCGCCATGTGTTCATCCTGGCACTTGGAGAATTCTCTGGAAGGTTGCCGGTACAGTCGAGCAGGCCCAGACTCAGAGATGGGCAGGGAGTGTGTTTGGGTGCGCAGATGTGGGCCGTTTTCAGACAGGTCTGTCAGAGGAGGTCACGGCTCAATAAAAGGATCATATGACAGGGGTGCGATGCACAGAGCGGAGGAGGAAACTTCAGTGTGCGTTTTAAGCTAAAATTAGGCAGATGGTTAGACTGCACTGGATTAAGTCTGGAGCCGAGAGAGAGAGAGAGAGAGAGAGAGAGAGAGAGAGAGAGAGAGAGAGAGACAGGGTGTGAACAAGAGAATGACAATATTTAAAACAAAAATTGCTCAAGCAGCCATAGTTCTTGTTTAATTTGCAACTCTGTCTGTCTGTATTTCTTCCTTCGCATGCATGTGCACAAACACACACACACCTATAACAACACAAATGACTGAAATTAAATTGAACTTGACTTGTAGGTCTATTTAATTATGCAAAGTGTCTGTGTATGTTTTGATTTATACTCTGGGTTGTACTGAAACAGTCTAGGTTCACCTCTAGTTGATGCTTTTGAGTGTTTGTCAACTAGTCAGGATCACATGACCTAAGTGTCATTTGTTATATTGTGACAGGAGGAGGAAAGTTCCCCTGCCTGCAAACTTTGAACTAGTGTATTTGTGTTTATCCGTATATGTTCATCTACAAAATTGTAAAAAAATAAAAATACCTGATCACTAAAACAAACAAAAGTGTTGTCCAGAGAAACTACGCTTTTGGCTTTGACCGAACTAATTTGGGCGATTGGAGATATATGCAAGCTTTCGTGTTTCACCTTTCTCACTTTTCTGGATGACTATTGGACTAGTATTGTGCAAGTCCGACTACTTTTATTACTACTTTTTTTATTTTCATTGATCATTTTGCTTAATTTCAAAAGGCATGCATATGTGATTTTGTTGATGTGACAAATACATGGTTTTGTGCTGTGTATAGGGTCCAAAATTCACTTTTGGCCACTACAGTAGATCATTTGTTTGCCTGGCTCCGCCCTCCTAAGTACTTCTGCTCAATTTTCATTTTCCTTCAGTACTCCATCTGGGTTTGCGGTATATTCTTGGGTTTTCTCCGGCCAATTTATTGGCAGTCCAATCAGGGGACAGAGGGAGTGGCTGAGAACGATGACGTTGATGTCGTGTGCTAGTTTGAGTTGTAGGGTTACGTCACAAGCAAACGTTAGCGATTGGTTATGGCAGATTCAGAGTGGCTCTGAGCAGATCCAATAGTTTTAAACTTCAACAGAGTGCCCGTCTTCAAGGAAGTTAACGCTTGTCAATGGAGAGTGGCCAGACTCTCTGTACAAATGAAATGTACGAGAGTCTGGCAGGACCAGGCTAGATAATTTGTCCCTATGTCAGAGTTTATAGCCCTGTGGTTTGAGTCCGGCTTGTAGTCCTTTCTGATCTTGAAGATATAAGATAGACTTAATGTAGCTTGGAGATGTGACTGATTTGAGTGGCCTATATCACTGACTTATTCTTTGTAAAGTTTCCAAATAACCCCTTTTTTTTACTCATAAAAGATGCTTTTTACTCACATTTGGCACTTGCCAATTGTTATTGTTGGACCCTGAGTGAGTGTGTGTGTGTGTGTGTGTGTGTGTGTGTGTGTGTGTGTGTGTGTGCGTGTGTGTGTGTGTGTGTGTGTGTGTGTGTGTGTGTGTGTGTGTGTGTGTGTGTGTGTGTAGTTTGGAGGGACCGGAGCAATGCTGTGCCCTACAATTTCCTTTTTGTTTAGTGGGACTGGCACCTCAACGCATCACCCCATTCTGTCTCTCCCCCTCCCCCTCTTTAACTGAAAATGAATCTCTAATTTCACAGTTATCATCATCATAACCCCACAATGAATTATGCAAAGTTATTCAAAGAACCAATCTATAACTTATTAATTGCTGCCTTTTCTCATTCACTATTTTCTCTACTCGCTCTCTGTCTCTCATTTGAGACGCCACTTCCATCACCCTTTCTATGTAGAAATATGATGACTCTTGTGTTATAGCACTGACATGCTGATTTTACTCCCCTTTGAATGTTTAAATCATCCCTAGAGCTAGGCACTGTCAAACACACACACACACACACACACACACACACACACACACACACACACACACACACACACACACACACACACACACACACACACACACACATTACGGAGTCTAGGGGGAGAGTGGTGTGGAACTGCACGCCTGTCTCGCCAATCATGGCTGTTTTCTTAGCTGATGGTTGTTTTGCAGTGATCAATAGAAGATATTTCTGCTCTGTCCGATCTGAAACAGGAGATGGATTTTCTCATCAGGTTTATGCTTTTGTCAATGTAAACACACACACACATACAAACACAGGAGATGAGGGGAGGGTAGGATGTGTGTTCCTCTTTTGCAGAGCTGTAAATCATGTTTATGACGGTAATACAGGTATAGATCAGTGTGTTGATGGAGAGAAGAATTGAAGTAATGAAACTGAATGTAGTATAATTGTTTCTGTCTGTTTGTGTGTGTATGCGTGTTGTAATGTGAAAGTGAATGCATATATGAATGTCATTTGTGTGTGTGAGGCCTCCTCAGATGGAACATGTGTAACATGCTGTGTGTTTGTCTGTGTGTGTGTGTGTGTGTGTGTGTGTGTGTGTGTGTGTGTGTGTGGACTCGCATGTGCTTGTGTTTGTGTGAATGTTAATGGAGATCGTATAGGGACATTGAGCATGTCTCTCTCTCTCTCTCTCACACACACACACACACACACACACACACACACACACACACACACACACACACACACACACAGCTCTCTCTGTAATGGAGTGTCTAAATATATCCGGTTTTTGCCAGATCCGCTGCCTCCGGAGTGAATAAGAAATGGGCTTTAGTGAAGGACAGAATCTCTCTCTCACTCACACACACACATTCACACTCTCTCTCGTCTTTCTGTCTAACGGTGTGTCGTTGGCGTATCGCTGCTCACTTGCTGTGTGTAACAAACCTAGATCAGTAATTTTTGTGTAAATTAGAGCGATCTAGTTTTGTCACGTCGCTTACTTGTAGATGGAGCATAAGACACCTGCGCACACACTTATTACAGCACAAACATATACACACACACACACACACACACACACACACACACACACACACACACACTCACATTGAGCGTGCTGTGGCAAGCTAAACATCTAATGCTCCTCAATGGTCCCACTGGGATCTTACGGAGGTCAAAGAATGCCGGTGAATCCTGTGAGACTCTTTACGCGCCTCTGAACTGACCAGTCAGCTTGCACGTCTCATTTGGCGGTCAGACGGCTGATTATCTGTGCGTCAGACTCATAAATTAATGGAGCTCATAAATTAACATTGATCTTTTAGTTAATTGTGGCCTGTACATACTTTAAGTGTTTTTTTGTGTGTGTGTTTCCTAAACTTTGACAATTGTCAAATAAATTAGCCACTGTTTTTGCCACTGTTATTGATACAGATTGTATAGCAAGAACAGTAAATGATGGGGTGAAAAGGGACAGATGACATAGCTGGCTTATTCAGTTTGTCTAAGTGAGAAAGACATGTGTACATATGTACAAGCCATGGAAATTTGATAAAGCATATATCAAGAAGCAGCAAGAGGAAATATTTTTTTTTTCAAAGCCTTGTTTTGCTTATATTATTATGAAAATACATTATTTATTAAAAAACATATTTGTATAAATTATTTATTTTAATTATATTTTTATAGTTTATTTAAATAATAAAAAAAACATTTATATAATGTATATATATTTTTTATAGTGTAATTCATAATTATAAATATATTTTAATTAATTTCTTAATACACAAATTTAAATGTAATGTTTACATTTTTTCAAAGCCTTGTTTTGCTTATTGTTATTAAAAATAAATATATACATTATATTATTTTATTTAGGCTATAATAAAATACATTTCTAAATTAATCTATTATAAATTATATTCATTATAGTTTAAATATATATATATATTTATAATATTATTTATAATTATAAATAATATTTTAAATGATGTAATTTATTCATACACAAATTTAAATGTAAAGTTTACGGTTTTCTCAAAGCCTTGTTTTGCAAATATTATTAAAAATAAACATTGTATAATAAAATAAATGTATACATTTATAAAAAAAATATTTTATTATAGTATTACTTATGTATAATTTTTAATAATAATATATTTTATAATATTAACAATTTATTTGTGCACAAATTTAAGTAAAAATTTTTTCCTATTTTTCTCAAAGCCTAGTTTTGTATATATTTTATAATTAATATAAATTATTATAAAATTAATTAATATATATATATATATATATACAATATATTATCTATAATAAAATTAATTTAGATGTTATTTATTCTAAAGTATAGTTATTATAGTTTATTAAAATATAATGTATATCATTTTATAATATAATTTCTAAGAATCCTTTTTTATTTATACTAGTCCACTGCGTGCGTGCGTGCGTGCGTGCGTGCGTGCGTGCGTGCGTGCGTGCGTGCGTGCGTGCGTGTGCGTGTGTGTGTGTGTGAAAGTTTCTCTGGGAGATTGAGATAGTATGTTTGTGTGTGTGTGTGTGTTAATGGATCCATCCCTGTCTTAGGGCTAAATGTAGCTGCTTTATATGCACTACTACAACAACTACAAGTGTGGGCGTGACTAGCACCTTGTGTGTGTGTGTGTGTGTGTGTGTGTGTGTGTGTGTGTGTGTGTGTGTGTGTGTGTGTGTGTGTGTGTGTGTGTGTGTGTGTGTGTGTGTGTGTGTGTGCTTCTGTCTGTCTGTCTGTCAGCGGCAGTCGGCCTAAAGGAATGTGTGTGTGATGCTTTCCAGTTGACTTAAGAATAGCGATCATGAGATCAGAACAAAAGCATCCACCATTTCGCATGCGAAGAAAGCCGCTTTGCTTATGAAGAGTGGTTAATTCCTCCTTTAACATACACTTTGCCGCAAACAGTTCACGAGATGTGCTCTTGTAGGACAGCGGTCTGTGTGTGTGTGTGTCTTCCTCAGGTCTCATTTTGCATTGTTTGTGTGGCATTGTTTGGGCAGACGATCCGCTCTGTATATCTGCTGATCTTTGTTGCTGTGGAAGCGGATCTGGTAACTCCTTATTGGACCACAGAACAGCTCACGGACGAAAGGCCGAAGTATCCCAGCATGCAGCTTTCCACCATCTGTCACAGGCCCTTTGTTTGGGTGTGGGTTGAGCTGCTGGTCTCTGGTTACTCATAACACGCAAAGACACACACACTCACACACATATTACAGCTTTAAATCACGTTCCCATCCTTTGAATTTCCACTATCTGATACGGTGTAGCACAAGAGTGATGTTTGTTACCGTGGAAAGGCGCATTGACGTGATCAATGGCATCTGTCTCCTTGCGTTAGGATAAACTGGATGTTTTGGCTCATGATCGGAGTTGTAGAGTTTTCCATTTTGCACGAACGGACACAGCAGCACAGATCCGTGGAGAAACTCGCAGCTTTTACCGCTTGGAAATCTATTTAATCATTTCGACTCTGTTGCCCTGCTTTTCTTAAAGACCTCTAGATTATTCATCCATGGGGCAGGACACACACACACACACACACACACACACACACACACACATACATAAAATCTAATACCCTCTCACTCACATCTGAGATGGCTGAAGAAAGAAAGGTGAATCCCACACCTCTTTGTACAGGCCACCGCCCACATATCATTTCTCTTCTCCATCTGCCCTCCCTTCCTTGATTTAGAGACTGGTGTTTTTAACACGGCGCCATACATGCTCTCTCTCTCTCTCTCTCTCTCTCTCTCTCTCTGTGCATCCTGGGACACTGACGGTGGTGTGACTGCCAGTGTCACCAAGCAACCGTGTCTTGCGACAGGCGAAGCCATCTCACGCTTCGGGAAAGCTGCTCCAGCCAATGGCGACGCAGCACTGCTGCCAATCGATGAGTCAGAAGGGCCGAGGAGATGGATGTATTTGGACACTCGTTAACCAGAATCGCACGCCCTTGTGAAATAGCATGCATTTTGTGTCCTGTGTACTTACCGGTTGTAGGAATGAGCATTTATGCCCCCGCAACTGGGAATTAACAGCGATGTAAGGTCAAAGGTCACTGTTCCCCTGCCGCAGGTCACCAGGAAGGTGACAGGCCTGTGCTGAGCGTGTGCTGGTTGAAGAAAATTGAGTCTTTGTGTCAGTGTGGTTGCTGGCGCGCTCTGATTAGCACTGATCCATGCTGACGACTCTGTTGGCAGATTAGCGTGGCTAGCATTGGCCATCTGTTACCACGGGCCATAGCAAGTGAGAAGTGTCGGTCACGTGCGCACACACACAGACAGATATGCAGCATTATGAATAAACACACACTCTATGCCCTGTCTCTGTCTCTCTCTGATTTTCCATACATACAAACGTACACAATTACTCACACACTCTCCCAAACACAGCTACCTCAGCAGTATATTTCACTGCCTCAGAAGTGTATGATTGATTTTCAGGTTAAATTAAATAACACACAGCTTTATGTAGTGTCTCTCTCTGGAAGCACGTTCGTGGGAATCGAGTTCACGTTTCTCCCAGCTGGCTGGAGAGCCTGGAGGTGTCGTCCATATTGCTCGGACTAAACATATCCCGCAAAGCGCCCAGATCGCGATTAGCATATGATTCACTCATTCACAGAATCCGGGACCTGCTGTTTTTTTTCCCGACAATCTCATTGGCCGCGTACACCAAGTCAAATTAATTACGCAGCTCACGGAGATTACGATGCCTGCCTTCCAGTGCCACAGTGGAAGATGGCTAATTAGCTATAAAATCAGACTAATTCTGATGCTAAAGCTGTTTTAATTTCTGATAATTAAGTCAGGATTGGATCCTTAAATACCCTGGCATACCATTATTGCGGTAATCATGGTTGTTGTTATGAATTATTTTGAGGCCCTCGTCTTTTACCGTTGATGTTTAAGGTAATCAGCCTGAAGTGAGTAGCTGGAGAGAGGTAGATGATAACCTATAGACACTCACTATATATTCAGATCAATACTTTTATTCAGCAAGGTTGTATTAAATTGATCAAACGTGACAGTAAGGACATTTCTGATGCTATAAAAGATTTTTGTTTCCAGTAAATGCTGTTCTATTCAAATTTACTGTTGATCAAAGAATACTAAAGTTTTTGTTTTATCACGGTTCCCAAAAAATATTAAGCAGCACAACTGTTTTCGATAAACATAGGGAATGTTTCTTGAGCACCAAATTAGCATATTGATGATTTCTGAAGGATCATGTGCTGATTCTGCCTTGCTGTCACAGGAATAAATTACATTTTAAAATAAATTCAAGTAGAAAACAGTCTATTTTGATCAAATAACCACAGCATTGGTCAGCAAAACAGACTTTTGAACAGAAGTGTACATAACCTATACATTTTATATTATATATTATAGTTCGTTACATTAAATTAAATTATATAATAACATTTATTTGAATGTATAATTTAAACTTTAATTATATTTTATATCACATGTGTGTGAGACATGGTTGTGCATTTTAGAAAATTAAAGTTTTTCCTTTAAACTATTGAGTTTATATATGAAGTGAGTTACGCCATTTTTTCATAGTTTTATTACTGTGTGTCTGTGTTACCATGTCTTATCTGACTGTGCTCTTTTGTGATTTACATCACAGCAGTTTCAACAAGAAATGATTTTCCACTGAGAAGTGTTTGGGTGGTTATTTAGGATATACACTCTTATATAGAACCACAAATGGTTATATCAGGCATTTCTCATATAGAGCATTTTAGGGGTTCCCATCATGGAATCATTTTATGGATTTAGTTTTCATTAATTTTGTTTTAATTCCTTTATTATTTTAATTACATTTTATGAATTAAGCTTGTAAACTTATTGTATCTCTAGAATTTTTTTGAAATGGCCTGTTAAACATGAAATTGAAATGCAATCATTTAAAGCTGCAGTCCGTAACTTTTTTTGTGTCCAAAATTTACTAAATGTATATAATAATTAAGTACATCATGAATCCATTTTCTCTTATCCTAAATCACTACGGTACACCTATAGTAAGTGTTTATATCCGGACGTAGTCGGACGCCGTCGTTTTTTTTTTTGGGCCGATTCGGCATGTTGAATCAGTATTGGGCCGTTGGTGAGAGAGAGAACTCTGATTGGCTGTTCAGCTTAGCGAAAGAGTCAGTGCACGAGAATAAAAAAGCGAAAGGGATTAAAAACAAGCAAAGAAGTCAAGACGGTACAGACAGAAGTCTGTTATAAATGTCACCGCTAGTTCTTTGACGTCGGCTTGGTGTGTCCCAGGCTTAAGAGTGTAGAATTTCAATCTAGCATTCATTTTGAGTAACCTGCCATGAACTTGAGTTGGCAGGGTCACGACCTGATGACCTTTGACATTTGGAGGCAGGGTATGAGTGAGGGAAAAATGGTTAGAACGCAAAGATGGAAGATTGATCCAAAAGACGAGAGAGTGAAGGACAGGTGGAGCGAAAGAAAGGGGGGGATAACAACCGCAGTGGCAGATTGTGGCCTTTGCCACTGTTTACGCCAATATGCAGACACTTTCATTGTGTGTGTGTCGGTTTCGGCATTGCTCTTGGGCGAGGGATGTTAGTTGATATTCTGTGGACGTTTCCATCTCTGAGATCTAATCGGTGTGCGTATGCATGTGTGTGTGTGTGTGTGTGTGTGTGTGTAGCAGAGACATACAAGAAGGAGAGCAGCTCAGGGAATCGGCCACGAGTGTTTATATATAATGACAGAATAACAAAGCCGTGTATGCCACACCATGGTGCTCTCTGCCGCTTCCCACAGCGAAACCTCCTTGTGAGATCAGCATCTGTGCGGATATGCGAACAAACTCAAGATTTCCAAACACATAAACAGTTCACTCGTTTCCAGCAGTCGGGATTCTTTCGGTAAAAAAATCTACATACTGAAATCACACTCTAAAGGCTGTTAATTGTATTTTCATGTTTTTTGTTTAGTTTTTTTAAGTATGTGCGGATATGGTATGTTTTGTGAAGGGGAAAAAAGAAATTTGAGAATGCTTGTGGGTTTTTTTGTGTGTGTATATGCTGGCTGCGTGTGACTGTCTTTAATATGCGTCTCTCCAAACTGTGAAATCTCCGCAGAAACAGTTAAAGGCATAATTTGCCTGTTAAGCACATCAAGTGTGAGAACGCTTGTTTTACGCTGTGTAAAAAATGACTGTGAATAGTCTTGTAAAACAGCGCGCTGCTCACTTCGTGTGTGCGTGTGTGAATGTGCATGAGCTCGTGCCAGTCTCTCTTCTATCCTATTGAAGAGGGTCTCGACAGTGAATGAATGGTTAATGTGACAAGCCGAGCAAACCCTCTGCCCAAACGGGACGTTAATGTGTGGTCCTGTAGAAATGTGCTCACGGGGTTGGTTCGTCTTGCGAGCAGACGTGTGTGTGTGTGAAGGAGACTGACTGGTGTTAAATAGAAATATTGTTCATGGCAAGTGAGATGTGAAAGTAAGAGTGGCAGGCCGTGTGTGCGTGCGAGAGCTCACTCTAATTATCGATTGGATTGTGCTTGACAGATATGGAGTCTGCAGAACGGCTGGCCTCGCCTTCCGCCACCCCGGCCTCCGTCCACGCCACCTCTTCGACGTCATCTTCCTCTTCCTCCTCTTCCTCATCCACAGCAGCCTCCAATGCCAAGAGCAGCCTGAACCACGGAGTAACAGCAACGCTCGGCACATGCGGTAAGAACTTGCGCACACACATGCTCTTTCATACCCTGACGCAAGGGTTGCTTATTGTTACAGTGTGAAAAGTGCTCAGTCAAAACTCACGCACAATCACACGCCAGCACATTTCCACACACACACCACTGAGTGTCACACAGACGCGCTTTGAGCATGTCTTCCAGTTTAGGTTGGCGGCAGATCGGAGACTGATGTCATCAGGGACCTCTCTTCTTGTCTGATGATTTATTTTTTTTCTCTCTGGGTGACGTGATAAAGCGCAAATATTCTCTGCTGATTGAGTCTCGTCTGATAAGGCACAAGGGTTCACGTTCTCAGAGTCTGCTCTGTTAAAGGGATAGTTCAGCCAAAAGCGAAATGATCTCAAGTTGTTGCAAACTGTAGTTTATTTCTTCCAAGGAACACAAAAGGAGATTTTGTCCATACCCCTCTTTTATTGTAATTAGTACCGAGGCTTTCAATGGCCGAAAAGGACAAAAAAGCACCGTAAAATTGGTACATATGACTCTTATTTTGCTTGATGCGTGAAAACAGACCTCACTGGTTCTTGTTCGTCAAGCAAGTACGGTTGATCTACCATTTATGTGCTTTATGAATGTGTGTTGATCAATGTTAATGTATGAATAAAATCCTAAATTAATCTGTTCATCAAATAAAGCAATCATGTCTTTTCAGAAGATTAGGATTAAACTGCTCGATTCATATGAGTTATATTTAATTATATTTATATATTTTGTACTTCTTGACACTTGAAATTTAAGTTTGCATGGTCTTTTAAGGGATGGACAAAAATTAAAATAAAAAAAATATCTTTCACAGATGAACGGAAGTGTTTAAGGGTTTTGAACGACATGTAAAATGTAAAAAATCCTCCCCTCTGCCACAGCCCGTGAATCTTAATCAGTTCAAAAATAATGCTTCTATTTGTGATGGGACCACATTTGACATCAGTGGTTAGATTTGCAAGAGCCAATATCATTGGCATATTTAAATTTAACAAGATCATGAATGATATTTTTATCATATTTTTATGGCGGAGGGGAAAATTTTTATTCAGCAGATAACGACTTTCTGTTTCTCACAGACAAAACCTTTTGTGTTCCACAGCAAGAAAGTCATACAGGGTTTGGAAATATAAATGATGACAGAATTAGCTTTTTTTTGTATGAACTAAACCTTGAAAAGCTGTAGCAGTGGCATCACTAAAAAAAGCAAAGCTATTAGTTTAACAATATTACTCCATGTCAAAGTGTCACTAGTTTTTAAATAATGTTTTAAAGCTGTTTTAGCAGTACATTGCAGTGTTAAATTTTTCCTGAGGGTATTTAAGCAATTTATTCACATATCTGGCATTTTCTGTTGGACAGTTACATAAACCGCTTAGACTAGTCTTACAAGTTAGTCATCTCTTTTTTTTTTCTTTAAGAATGGTCATAACTGTAAATAAGTTACTTAAACGGGTAGATTGGTCTAATTTCAACCCAAAAAGAAAGAGTGATTACCCCTTGGATAAATGCTAGTTGGTCAGACTAGTTCTTAAGGCTCTGACTTAATATAGTCTCTATGTTTATGCAACTGGCCCTTTTGGTGGCTGTTTGGAATCAGAACTAGCAATGGCTGATTTTTGAACGAATCAATTTTTTCATTGAATCGATTCACAGTTCAGTCTGCATTGCTCACTAAAAGGTTTCTTACTCAGTCAAACAGTAATGGGATACTTTAAAACACAGAAAACAACTGGAGTGCTGGATGCAAAATTAGAATCAGAATCAGTTTTAAAACCTACCCCTGTCTCCCATTATAACAGAGCAAAATTACTCAATATGTGTTACCCTGAATGAAGAAAGCAAAAAAAAAAATACAGGATTGAAATAATTTATTAATCGTTTTTCTAACTGTCTATGGTTTTTCCATCTGATAAAGCATCTCTTCTCCCTCCCTCTTGGGTTTTGTTCTTTCTGTGGTGCAGTCAGGGCTGAAGAAAACCACCGACTTGCTCCTGTCGTAATTACCGACTTATTGTTCGGCATGTGAAAACACCAACCAGGATTTAGCACTTACAGTTTTGGCTGCAAATTGAAAAGCTGCTGCATTAATGAATCTCAACCAATTAACTAGACCTTTGTTAATACTGCTGTCATCTCACTCTCCACCCCCCTTCACATAAACGCACACGTGAACACACAGACACAATAACACAGCTTTCCCTCCATCCTTCCTGACACTCTTAAATATCCTCTTCTATTCTATAAACTGTGAAGTTTGTAAGACTCCACTGGCTCTTTCCTGTTTGTAAATCGCTCTGTCTGCTCTGGTTTAGTTTTTGGCCCGTGTCGCTCTCTGACGAGACTCTCATTAACAGTTGATGTTCCTCGCGGCTTTCCACTCCTTTACCTCAACACCAGCCCAAGAGGAGTTACGGTGAAGGGAGACCTTTTGTTTTTGCTGAGAGACTGCTATTTTTCCCTTCAGAGTTTTGGATTTTTGAACATGTAATTCCGGCTCTGGCTCGTCTCTCTTGAAATTCAAGTACCCGGCAAAATTCGGGTTCAAGTACTCACCAACTCTCTTTGCTGTTTTGTTTTTACAGAAATAAAGCTCCAGTTTTAGTCAGAGCCATGGCTTAGTGGTTACTGCAGATACACTTGACATGGTGCTCATGTGGGTATCGCAAGCTGGATTCTTGCTTTCCACTTTCCACTATAAACCTTTACTACACAGTCATTAGCTTCGCTCTACTAATTTGATAAGGAAACGTGGCATTCAAAAGTAGGAATGGGTCACAATGCAAGACTAGTTGACTAGTTATCTAGCAACTGACTATTCGCTCAGAGATGCTGACTTCATTTTTAAAAGTATTACATTTTTATATTTTTTATCACATTGATCATGTGTGTCTTAGCTGTTTACACTACTTTCTCTGAGATGTTGCATCTTTAAATGTAAAGCACTGCTGCTACAGCCAAATATGGATGTCAAATTTCTTTGCTCCTGTTTCTGAACATGTTGCAGCACTACTAGGATTGCATTTTTAAGACGGCCTGTCCAGACACAAATAATTTTCATTCTGTTTTACTGGTGAATCTGAAATCAGCCGAATTATTCAGGGAGACCAGTTAGCCATCTAGCTATTCAGTAACCCACCTGAATAGTTTTACAAATATAAAGTTTTCAATTCCAAGAGTGCTGATGTTTCATAAAATAGGACTGGGACAGTTTGCATCACTCCACTTGTCTGCGATTACTACATAGAATTCCAGCGCTTGATCCTGCTTTGTCCTCTGTTGGGACTATTTTTGTTGGCTGTGCAAAAATAAAATTGCTGGCCTTATTGTGTCCAAAATGTGAAGTACATAATATTAATTTCTTGTTATAGTTGTATAAAAGCATAAAAGACAATATGGCACAAGCAAGAGTGCTGTATTACTTAATATCACCATGGCTGAGATTACCTGTGATACAGTAACATTCCTTCTCATGTGATATTGCTTAATTTGAAGAGAAAAAATCCCAAAACAAAGACTGATCCATTGTAAAGTGATTTTACTTGGGTTAAACGGACAAGAGGACCTCGGTAATTCAGTTCTAGTTGAGGTGATTAACGTTCAGAATGAGACTTTCCCTCGACAGGTTCTCACAGCGCTATCATTACCACTTTAAACGCAATTAACACTTTGTCCCACTAAATCACCGGCCCACAAGCGTGCCGGAGCGATAGATGATGTTCAGGTCGAGTACGAGGTGCATCTGGGCTTAAACAGAGAATATTCTAACCTCTCTCAGAACAAACGGCAGCCACGTTCACACTTTTTCTCTCCGTCCCCCTCAGACACACAGACAATTAAGTCAGCTGTCAGATCTGTCTGTAGAAATGTGATTGATGCAAACGGAGGGCACATTAATCGGCTTCCGCCGCATCCCACATAAGAGAGCGAATGAGGAGACAGGTGGGGGAGGACAGTGCCGCTTTTCAAGATGGCTCGGTTTGTCAGAAGATGGAGAACATGGGAAGGTGTGTTGGTGGGGGGGGGGGTTGGGGGACAAGCGAAGAAAGAGAGAGACGGTGAGAGAGAACGAAGAAGAAAGATAAAATAAGAAGGATATCAGGTAATCCGGTAATTCTGCTCTGCTCCTCTCAGAGGCTGATTTAATTATTGCTGGCTGAAAGCGCATTAATATGAAACTGGCGTTTCTGCCACTGTGTGTGTTTGTGTGTGTGTGTGCGTGTCTGTGTCTGTGTGTGTGTGTGTGTGCCAGCAGGAGCGGATGATGGTCTTTGGGGGAATATTTCCTCTCATTTATCTTCACATCCGCCTCTCTCCTTCTCAAGCTCCTTCTTTTCGTCCTTTTTTTCCCTTTTTCATTGCCACTGTATATATCAGGACAAAACCCAAAACATACAGGCTGTACTGGATTTGTGTATGTGAGAATTAAAAAGGACAGGCCTTAAGCTCAGGAACTGAAAGCTGTCAGTCTTCTTCTTTCTTCTCTTTTCCATTCTAGAGCCTAATTAAAAGAGGGCATATGCAAAACAGGATTTTCTTTCTCGTTTGAAATGAGTTAACTGGCTGCGCACGAAAACAAACATACGGCATGACCAGTGAAGTCCGATTCACTTACAAACAATTCTTTGAGCCAGTTCTTTCAATGAATCTGGCAAAAGAAAAATCACAGACTCACACGTTGCTGTAATAAATGCCGTTTTAATAAGCAAAACATTAAAATGTGTCACGAACACAGTGGTACACGCAGTCAGATTTTTGTAGGACATGATGCATCACAATCAAACTACTCATACACAGGAAAACTTTATAAAGACTTTTATCACTGGCAAATGATACAGTACATTCGCAGGTTTGGATTAAGTGGATTCTGGGTAAATATTCCACATCACCCAGCATTAAAAAAAGCCTGTTACTTCTTCACTGAATGAGAACCGGCTCACAGTTCAGTGGGTGAGTGGGCTGTCTGAATGATTCAAATGAAATCGCGATTGATTTTAACACGTTCCAGCCCGTTATTCACAAAACTAGCGTCACTGGTTCTAATTCTAAATGTCTGAATAAATAAATAAATTGTCAGGGAAATGTAACATACTGTTTGTCAGTGTTTGTACCCTATTATAAAATCAATAAAATGGCTTTGCTACCGAAAAGCAACATGGTTTAAAAACTAGCCACATTACCACCTCGCCAGGGCTTAAAGGAGAACTCCGGTCAATTTTAACATTGAGCTCATTTTATTGTACATTTGGAGTGCTGTCAATACAGAGAACAACGACAAAAATCGGTGTTGCCTACACCGAGTTATTCTATTTTTAAAATTTGCACCCTGTTGACTTCAATAGGGCAAGTACTAAACCTGCTTTTAGCCTCTTAACATCCTTGATGTGTCATTACAAGTGCACAGAAAATGTGAGTGATTCCTTCTGAGTGAACACGAGTGGATCTGACTGCAGTAGATGTAAAAGATATGTATAAAAATGATGTTATTTAAGCCAGCGCAAATACCTGTTTACATCCTGTTTTTCGGTTGAAGTCCAAAGTAGTCGATTGCCGAGTTCACGCGCGTGATCATATGTAACTAAACCTATGCGCGTGAACTCGGCAATCGATTACTTTGGACTTCAACCGAAAAACAGGATGTAAACAGGTATTTGCGCTGGCTTAAATAACATCATTTTTATACATATCTTTCACATCTACTGCAGTCAGATCCACTCGTGTTCACTCAGAAGGAATCACTCACATTTTCTGTGCACTTGTAATGACACATCAAGGATGTTAAGAGGCTAAAAGCAGGTTTAAAACTTGCCCTATTGAAGTCAACAGGGTGCAAATTTTAAAAATAGAATAACTCGGTGTAGGCAACACCGATTTTTGTCGTTGTTCTCTGTATTGACAGCACTCCAAATGTACAAAAAAATGAGATCAATGTTAAAATTGACCGGAGTTCTCCTTTAAAGGAGAACTCGGCAACTCTAGCGAACTCTAGTCACTTATTCGCTGATTTTCCCTTTTGTTGTCGCATGTTTTCCCCACGAGCTCCCCCTACAGCTGTGGTGGGGCGTATATTTCACAACACAGTCGTAAAAAACTCACTTGCGGCGGCCTCCTCCCCCTCTCTACCGCTGCTCATGTGCGTTTGTTTTGATCGGAGCAAGCCAACTGTATCGTGTGGAGTTATGTCTACCGAGGTGGGTAATCTGGTAATACATCATACATGCGTGTGTGTTTATGTCGAATTGCCGTAAAGCAATTTGTGTTTCGCGCTCGTTCTCGTTCTCGCTTTCGCTTCTCACGAGACTTCCAATTTCTATCTTGCCGGGACGGTAGTGAACAAGTTGCAAGGTTGGTTTTCCGCCTGGGAACGCTGGGGGGAGCGGGGAAAGTCACCAATATCACCAGAACAGGTTGTTTAACCATCCAAATGATTTCTAGACAGTTTTATTAAGTTAAAAAAGCTACCAAGTTCTCCTTTAATTTGTCCCGGAACAAGCTGGATCCGGCACCTCATTTGGGGGATCCTCCATCTCATACACCACTGAAAGATGTTTATGTTATGACCTGTGTACAGGAAAGTTAAATATAATAATGATGAAGTTGTTAATAACGCGACGAAGTGCCCCATGCCATGTTTGGGCAACGATTTATTGGATTTGACCGCTATTCACATTTCCATCGCACGACAAGCAATGTATAGATAATATATAAACTTCAATGTGCAACATGCAAAATGACTGTGATTGTTTAAGCTTCCGAATTCCATACAGATGTCAAAGGGCAATGTTGGTCAGAACTTTGGTTGGGCTTAATGCATTATGCCATGGTGTTTTACATGCACAAATTGTCACAACGCATCATAAGTATGCAAATAAACACCTTAATGTGTCTTTGAACACAAAACTAAAGATAATCTGTGTCTAGCGCTGTATGTTTCTATGTTAATTCTGAGAGTATATTTGCATGTCATCCGTTTCCGTTCAGGATTTCTTATCTGGATCCGGAATGTTAGTATATTATATCTTAAACCTCCCACCTCCCAAACAAACCTTTTTTCTGGAACCTCAGAATTTACAAATTAAGCTCTAAAAGAAATGAATAGCTATTTGTAGCAATGCTACTATGCAACTCTGCCTTTTCAAGGAATAGTTAACACAAATTTTCATAATTTGCATATAAATATACATTTTGTGTTAGGAACAGTGGAAATTTATATCATATTGGTCATATGAGTTATGGCAAGACATATAAGAGACACACGCAAGAGTAAATGACTGAATTTTCTTTTTTAGGTCAACTATTATTTTTTTAAAGGTAGCGGTTTCTAAGGGTCAGAAAGAGAGTGGAAAATGGTCGTGTAAAATTAAATCATGACTGTTTTCCTGGACGTTCCAAGTGGACAAACATTTTAAGTGGACTCTGGGGGAAAATATGGGAAAAATACTGCAAAAGAAACCCTGCATGCTGCAGACAGTTTCTACAGTCTTCACACATAAACAACAGCAAAGGGAAGTCAAGGCCCTCTCCTCCTCTCTGTCCCTCCTGGAGTTATAGCTATCTGCAAAAGTCCTGCATTTCCCATCATCACTTTTCTCTGTGTGTGTGTGTGTGTGTGTGTGTGTGTGTGTGTGTGTGTGTGTGTGTGTGTGTGTGTGTGTGTGTGTGTGTGTGTGTGTGTGTGTGTGTGTGCAAGAGCGAGAGAGCTGGCGCGGTGCTGTGCTGGCGGAACGGTGCGCTCAAGCCTTTCTTCTCTGTGCTCCCTAATGGAAATTGAATTTGCATGAAATATGCGGCTTAGAAATTACATGTGACTCCTGAAGGAGACAATGGGCAGCATCAGCGCTGCCAGAGGAGATCGATCCCAGAAAGGATGCAATCTGGATGATGATGATGACGACGACGACGATTAATACGAAGAGCTCTGTGTTTACATGTATGCCGAGAGCCCATACAATGTCAAACAAGAGACTGAAGTGATTTATCGGACTTGGAGAGGGTGTTGTTGTGATATCTTATAGAATATTGTGGAAGATGCAGGAGCGCTTTGGGCGTCTTCTCTCCCACTTCTTCCTTGTTCCATCAAGCGGAGACTTTCATTTGGTCTGATCATAGTTATTAATCAAATAGTGTCAGAAAGCCTGTGATTACATTAACATTAACAGCCATCAAACTGTCTCTCACACAGTTACACATACACGTTTACTTACTGTCTTAAATGAAGGCATACCATACTGTTGTTGTTTTATAAAGCTAATAATAAATACAATAGACTATCCCTACCCCTAATAGAAACCTTTAGCATTTTTACATTAAAAAAATGACACTTTTTAAGGGTGTCCTCAAATGTCCTATGTTATGTCATATTTAGCTAACATCTGGGGAAACCCCTTCATGTCTGCTCTAATGTACATTTAAAGTCTGCGTGAACCGGAAGTTGCAAACGACTTTTCTCCAGTGCTGTGACGTATTTCCCAGTGAAACGGAATATTGAACAGAGGGCAGGGTTTTACTCTAGCGCTCCTCCTCTCCATCTCTCGCTCATAACAGACTAACGATTTGAGGGGAGTGGTTAAGCGTTTCCCAACCCAAGTCCTCAAACCTACGTCATCAGAGAAGGGACGCCATTCAGACTTTTCAGACTTTGATTTAAGATTACAACGGCAAACAATTTTTTTCTGTGTTTTAACTTGCACGGATTAATTGTTCACCACAAGACTAGTAATATGCGCTAACAAAGTAAATAGGGTCAATTTTGATTTCAGCTGGACTTTAAACACACAATATTGAAAAACGTAAATGCAAAAGGGAAAATGCTCATGCTGTTGCTTCTTCACTTGGCATGTATAATGTATAACGTCTCAAGTCTTTGTGACTGAGAATGCAACTTCATGAGCAAACTGAATGTTAGTTAGAATTACCACTAGGGGTGAACTATTATAGTCATATCCAGATAGTGGCTTCAGAGGCTGACACAGCACTATGAGGCTTACTCTTCTCTAGGCACACACACACACAGAGCCATAGAGGTTTCTGAACTTCTCTTTGATGTACACACAATCCCACACACCTTGACAAAACACTCAGAACACATATACGGTCTCACTGAACTCTGAATCACTCAACACTAACACTCACTTTCTTTTTCATACAAATAACTTCCCTCTCTATTCCTAAAGTGTCACAAGAGGCAGAGAGAGTGATGATATTCTACTACTTCAAAAGAAAAAAGAATAATCCAGTAGCCATTAAAAAAAAAAAAAAAAAATCAATGTACTTAGATGCAAAACTGGTTTACATATAATATAATTAGGCTTATTTGTTTTTCCCCTGTGGCATTTTCTTGTTTTAAGCATTAACCTTTCAAAATGGTGTGAGTATCTAATGCTGAATGTGTAATGGTGTCTTGTATATGTGTGTGCTTGATTGGGCAGGTCCTCTGTTTGGACTGACGGGCAGTGACCAGACCTTCAGTGTCAGCTCAATGACCTCTTTGCCTAGTGCGTACCCTCTCATGGCCCACCCAGCCTTTGGTTTGCTATCACCGGCCACGACCCGCCCAGAGTTTGGAGGTCTAGGAGGACTGGGGGTCTCTGCTGCCCTCGCAGCTCACCCACAACTAGGAGCCTTCTCAGGTATGTGTGCGTATAATGTTGGTGGCTGTTTATTCATGACCGAAGGTCTGATGACACAAAGCCCCATGCAATTAATTAGCACAAAAGTTTAATATTCGGACACTAATATAAAGTAATAGTATTATAATAGCATATAACAGTATAACAATAATGAGAATAATTATTATTTAGAATAATATTTTTTTACTTTCAATAGTAATAATAATAGTAACATTAATTAATAATATTAGTAATGTAATATTCTTATAATAAAATGAATATTCTTATAAAAAACAATAATAATACAATTTTAATATAATTTTAGTATAATTATCTAAATGTTTAAATTATAATAATAATAATAATAATTAGTAATAAATATACAATATATTTTAATTAGATTGGAAAAAATTAATAAATTATTATTATCATCATTTAATATTTACTTCAGTCCTGTCTCATTTAGATTATCTACCCTAATGTTATAAGGTAATTTACTCTCTCTTTTCTCAGAATGGTGGAGAGCAGCAGAAGCACATGGACGGAGTCCTCCAGCTTTCTTCCCGCCTTTTTTGAGCCTGCCACCTATGTTCGCCCCACCCCTTCACAACCACGAGGCCAATCCGTATACATCCAAAACACCCAGCAAGAGCAGTCAGGCCTCCAAAGGTACTAATCTGTCTATATCTGCCTCCTGGGAATGTATGATATCCCTCGGAGGCAGACTTAAACATGAAACAATATAGTAATAATTCTTAACAAAAGTAAAACAAAAGTAATGCAGCAGTAATGTAGCCTTCAGGCTGGTGTATTCACAGTAATCATCGCCTTGAGCATTCGCCTGCAGTGTTGAATTCATAAGGCGCTTATCAGGAGATCTTCTGCCGTTTTAACCTATACTTTTGTCTCAGAAATCCATGCCAAAGGCTATTTGACATAGTATATATTTTGAGGGAAATTTTGATTTGTCTCTCTAACTTGTAGCAACAAATCAAATTGCGTAGCTTAAAAGCATCTCACTGGTTCATGTAAACTCTCTGGAGCGCAGGTGTGAATGGAGCTGTGAATGGTCGTTCACTGTCTCCATCTGCGGCTAAAGGAACTGTTTCGGCTTCTGCCTCCCCCTCCCCCGCACTCCGGCCCCCTGAGCACAGCCGGACACTCAACGCCAAAGCCCGCGACCGCAAGGCCAGTCACCATAGCAACAGCACAGGGGAGCTTCAGGAGAAACCCTCACAGAAAACTAAAGAGAAGGTACGAAGTCATTGCAACTCAGTGTGTGGTCCAAACACACAAACACTACATATACATGACCAATTATTTAATGGTTTGTTGTTGAATTAATTAAAACTGTTTTACAAGCTGAATCATTGATGTGTGTCGACCAATGCAGAAAGCCCGTAAGAAGCAGGTAGAGGGGTCTGCCGTAAGCGAGAGTGAATCTGGATCATCGCTGGATACTGACAGTGACGGAGTGAGCAGCAGTGATATTGATGATCTTGGAGAGGAAGAAGATGATGATGACGAAGACGAAGACGAGCAGAGTAAAGACAGCGAGGAGTCAGACTCGGAAAAGGAGCGGCAGAAAAAAAAGAAAATGAAAGTAAGACACTGCTCATATTAGCTTATTACTGTTTTCCAGCGTGTAACCAAAAGGTTACGGGTTTGAATCCTATCATTGCACCACTGAGCCTTTGAGTAAAGCTCTTAACCTCAGATTGCTCCAGTGCACTGGAAGTCATATTATATAAAAGTATCTGCTAAATGACATAACAAAGGTTGTTTATTATGTCCTGAGTGACAAACACAACCTGTTTAATGCTGAGGGTCAGTGAGGGTGGAAAATAGTAATGTAAAAACACATTATGTATTACATTATTTTTGGTGTAAAAACCTTAATCAACAAGTGGACTTCTCCTTGTCTCGTTTGCCCAGATTGTGACACCAAACTCTGGGCTCAGTAAGAAGGAAAAGGCCAGGCTGCTGGAGGCCCAGGACTTCCATGTAGGCCTGCCGGGCAGTGCACCTTTAGAGCCCTCTCCTCCGGTGCACTTACATCGCTCTCCACCACCGCCAGCCCTGTCTCAGTCCCCTCTGCTGTCTCTATCGGGCAGCAGAGCCAGGGAAAGACCCCTCCACACCAGCGTCATCCAGTCCACTGGCCTGGCTGCTGCCGCTAAACCGTTAGCGCTTATCGCACAGTCACGTCGAGACGTTTCTCCTAAACATTCTCCACAGCATCTTAACTCCTCTCCAAAAAACCCCTCAGCCTCTACCAAGCCCCTCACTTCCTCACCTCAGCCCCTCCCACTCTCGTTATGCTCCTCCCCCAAACCACTATCAGTCCCCTCCCCTCCAAAACCCCTCCCCCTGTCCTCTTCCCCCAAACCGCCTCCACTCACCCCTTCCCTCAAGGCGCAATCTCAAGCTTCCTCCCACAAGTCCCAGTCTCCAGCACTGGATGCTCTGACCAGCAGGAAGATTCTGGAAAGTTCTCTGGCACAAGTCACTGCTGACTACAGGCTGAAACAGGTGAGTGTGCCACGGTCTGGCTGGAGAAATGTGAGAATGTTCATCCTTCAAGTCCATACATTAATCTCACTTTTCCCTCAAGGCCGGCGTCCACATTTTCATTTTCCAGAAAAGCAAACCTGCTAAAGCAAATTCTCCACAGTTTCCGTCCGTATCTTTTAAGCCAATTTAGGATTATCGCTTTTAGGGTGCTGTTGGTATTCAGGATGTGTCTCTCCTTATTGACCAGCCTATTTGAAAAGGTCAGAGTAACGGAGAGGGAGAATGTGAGTGGGAGAGAGAATTATTTGTGTGTGTGTGTGTGTTTGTGTGTGTGTTTGTGTGTGTGTGAGAATGTGCTGAAGACAGAAATGCGGAGAGGACAGAAAGGACAGCTCCATTCTCTTATCAGTAGGACTGGCTTCCCTACTGTGTGGCTTTAGTTGGTAAATGAAAGTGACAATGTGCATCGCTTTATTAGAATTACTGAAGCAAAACCAACAGGCAATTAACTCCATAACTTCTTAAGGGGCCAGATTTCAGCAAATGAGTATAATAAATGTGCCTTTTCCTCACCTCTCCTTTTGTTGCCTTGAAATGACTGTTGAAGAGGTTAATATGTTTTTTTCTTCTTGTTGTAATTAACTAGAGTAATTGTATTATTATGTTACGGTGTGGAACAGTTTCATAATATTTTGATTTTATTAGTGGTGCTTACTAAGGCAAGCAACAGTGTTACTCATTACAATGAAATGACCCAGTCCATAAACCCAGTTCATATCTAGGGAATGGGGCCTGGTTGCACAAAACCTTAAAGGTCCCATTGCATGAAAATTTCACTTTATGAGGTTTTTTAACCTTAATATGAATTTCCCTAGTCTGCCTATGGTCCCCCAGTGGCTAGACGTTTTGATGGGTGTAAACCAAGCCCTGGGTATTTTTGAGAAAATGAAAGCTCAGACGGGCGAATCTAGAAATCTTCCCCTTATGTCGTCATAAGGGGAAAGGTTACCTCCCCTTTCTATTCTTTGCCCGCAAAAAGAATTTGGCCCGCCCATGAGAATATGAGCTGCGCGAGCGCGATATTGGTTGTTCCTCGAGAGACATCATGGCTTGCAAACGAGCGGAGCATGGCAGTTGCTCAGTGTTTGGATGTACAAAATAACACAAAAGTATTTTTATAGTTCCTACATCCGAGCCTCTGAAGAACCAGTGGGTTATGTGAATTTCTGATGTGTAATTGTTCAAGTTCAGACGGATAATCTTTCTCTCAAAGTCGTTCAATACTGTTTATGCATCAGTAAATCAAGCCAGTGACTAAACGATCAACCTCACGTCGTTTCTCTTAGTAGGATGAAAATAATATTACTTAAACTGTGATAAATATATATATATATATCACAGTTATGTATATATATCTGTATATATATATATATATATATATATATGTATATATATATATATATATATATATGTATATATATATATATATATATATATATATATATATATATATATATATATATATATATATATATATATATATATTTACAGAAAGTGATCAAAGAACAATCCCTTTCCAATCGCCCAAGCTGTCAATCACACAGCGCAAGTTTATCTGGACACTTGCCAAAACTCGTTATGAAATCAATGACGCTGTTACACTGCACAACGAAGCTCTTACTGCACTTACCTCATGTTTGCATTGGTGAAATCATTAGTGAGAGTGCAGAAACTGCGTTGCAATGATAAGATCTTCATTCACACGATCAACCAGTGGTGGACGAAGTACACATACCATGTACTTGAGTAAAAGTAAAGATACTCAAGGTAAAATATTACTCAAGTAAAAGTAGAAGTGCTGCCTTTAAACATTCACTTGAGTAAAAGTACAAAAGTATTTGCCTTCAAATGTACTTAAGTATCCAAGTACTATGATTTTTTTATGGCTATAATGTCCTATTATAATTTTTGTCACAAGACTCTTGCTTAACTCAGTCTATGTGAAGACTCCAATGTCACTCTTGGCACATCAATCTATTAATAAAATGACATTAATTAGTCTCTATATATATTTATATTATATATATTTTTGAATTGAATACATTTTTTGTGTGTTTAATTTTGGACGGAAGGGGACTGTTCCCATAAGGTATAATACATTTACAGTATTACTGTATATATATTTTCACGAGCATCTATGGTTATAATAGGCCTATTATAAACATCCTAATGTTATGATACATTCACATAAACCTGCACAATACCATTAAATACACACACACACACACACACACACACACACACACACACACACACATTTATACACATACATATATATATATATATATATATATATATATATATATATATATATATATATATATATATATATATACATATATATATATATTTTTTTTCTTTTTTTTTCTACGTTATGGGAGCAGCCTATTTCCTTCCAAAACACCAAAACGTATTAATGCAGTGTTTCTGCTACTCCCCAGAAAAAAAAATGCTATTATATGCAAGTAATTTTAGTGTCAACGTAATAAGCAATGCTCATTATGCGTCAATATTTACCGATAATTGCTGCAATAATAGTAATTATAATAAAATAATTAAAATAATTGCTCTGCCCCGCTTAAAATCATTGGCAACGCGATTTGTTTGGAACTATTGAGAGCTACACGAATCACGTGACCGCGCGGCGGCGAGATCACAGCGGCTGCACACTGCACAGACCATTCGAATGATATTAAAATACTGCGAGATCGATTAGAGTGTACTAGTGTAGTAGACGGCTCTGTATGCTTTTCAATCACTCTCGCGATGTCATAAACTGATCGGTCTGTGCAGCTCCGGTTCAAGTCGAACAAGCCTAGTGTGTCGCAACCTTATACTGTCTATGGTCGCAACTCTCATATTTAACAGCTCTGGTTCACGCAGAAAGCGCCAAGGCAACTTCAAAACAAAGCACGCACGTTGTAGGCTAGTGATTGGTGGCTCGTTTGACCAGTTAAGTTTTTATCCACTCATAAATAAAAAGGAACGACTGATTTTGAAAATGTAGTTGAGTAAAAAGTAAGATATTTGACTTCGAAATGTAGTGGAGTTAAAGTAAAAGTCTTCCAAAATTTAAATACTTAAGTAAAGTACAGATACACAAAAAAACTACTTAAGTACAGTAACGAATTACATTTACTTCGTTACTGTCCACCACTGCGATCAACAGACTGTCATCTGCTCAATGCTCATCACTGCAACCTTTTATGTGATAGGAATAGATCTTAATACTTAAAAAAACTTCTCACGATTCGTTAATCCCTATAGTTGTAATAGTAAAAACGTATAATAGCTGTAATAGTAAAAGTTTTCGAGAGAGTTCCACATGTAATGTTAATGCTAAATATTTCAAATGGAAGCATGTCAGCCAATCACAGCAGTGGGCGTTGCCGTTTACACTGAAGTCTCACAGCAGACACGCCCCTTCAAACAGAGCGTTCAAATCAGAGGCTAAAATCAGGCTAGGAAGTATGCCTTTTATTTCTAAATTATAATAACTTTTGATCTAAAAAACACACTAACATTATAAGGGCACCCCAGTAAACATTCTAAAATAATAACATAATCCATGCAATGGGACCTTTAAAGTCGGCATGAAATGGAAATTCACAAAATCTGTTTTCTAAATGCATGTTGTTTTTTATCGTATTGTGAATGATTAATCCGTGCATATGTTTATTTATTTATTTTTAATTTTGTGACCTCAAAATTTTCAAACAAAAACACGATCTTCCGATGAAACCACATAATCCCCGCCCCCTTTCAAGCTCATATTCATATCTGCCTCCATCCAATCAACAACCGATGGATAGAACGAAGTCCCCACCCTGCCTTTTTTTCCTTTTCAATACAATCTGTTTCACTCAGATGTACGTCGCAATATGAAAGAAAAATCTGTCGTTACTTCTGGTACATTGTGACTTTAAGAAAACAATTAATACGACATGGTTTTCTTAAAGGCCCACTGAAGTGCCTTGGAACGCGCAGCTTTGTATGATGCGTTGATGTAATTTCCACTGAAACAGGAAGCTAAGGCGGGGCATATTGGGAGGCCCTTTTCAAATAGCCAATAGCGTTTAGTTTATCTCACAGACTGCAAGTCGTACTTGACAGCAACATGGAAGCGAATCGAGCGCTGATGATATGTTGGATTCAATAGTAGAGGTGTGAATAAATTCTAGCCATTTAATTCTTAACCAACGTACAGTTGGAAAACGAAATAAAACTCGAGCGTTTGAGCAACCGAACACACATCTCCAACCCTTATTGCTCTGTGACACGTCAACGGATTGCTTGTGTGGTGCGCTTTAGATTCTAGAGAGCATTTGATTGGACAGAAGATGTGATGAGAAGCTGAAGTCTGCAGTGATGTCATAAAAATCCGTGATCCATTTTAGCGGAAGTGTCAGACTGTAATATTTGAATGCTTATATCTCCTGAATGCGAATTTTGTCATTGTTTTGGAACACACCAGCTTATTCATAACCTTAAGGCTAACATATTCATACTAAAAGCTAAAAAACTTCAGAACTCCAGACCACTCCAGGCTCCAGAACATCATAGAAACTCTAAAGACTCTTTGGCAATTCCCAAGCAACCTCATAGAAACACTCTCGCAAGTGCAGATTCTTATTATTTCAGAGCAAACATGTTCATGAGTCAGGAAACTATAATGGTGCTATAAAGATCTCAAACCATTGAGCTCAGCGGTTGAAGGCAGGCAGAGTTTGAGCATTCCTTCTCTCTTAATGAATGTTGTGGAGCTGATAGAGTCATGGCCGCGCTGTTGTTCTCTGTTTCAGTGAGTCAGAGCAGCATTATGCTCACTCACACTCTTCCTCTACCAGCACTTAAGCCACATGACAACCAGCACAATTACCACATCTCCTCTTCTGTTTTCCCCTCTCTCACTCTCACTCTCTTTGTTTATCAGTCAATTTGTTGTTTTTTCCTCCTCTCATCTTTGCTATCAGTATACATATCTCCCTTTCTCTGAAGATGTGCTTCGTTCAAGGAAATTCTGTTTTGTTCCATTTTGTTTTGAAAACAGCATTGCCCAGCAGCAGAACTTGCTGTAATATTGATTTCGAGAAATAGATAAATAGATATGGATAATAGAAATGGATATAAACAAATTAAGTAAAAAAGTGAGTTTTACGCAAAAATGTATACGAAAACAAAGTCTCTCATATGGAATATTGATTTATGAATTTATTTATATGACTCAAGACCCATACACATTAAGGACAATATCTACAGAGATAACTTCTGAATAACCATAACTATATTAGCCTATATTGGATTATATACTATAAAGTTGGGTGGATTGGGATTGATTTGCAGTGTTTTTAATGTTCATCACCTGGAAAAAAATATTCTGAAAGTGATTCCAATGATATCGTTCCTCTGTATCATTATTGTTATAGCTGTGGTGTCGGTCTTTAATATTCTCATAGAATTAGAATGATTCTAATTATTTATACTTTATAGTTGTAGTTATTGTCCTTGGTGTGTACAGTTTTTTTTTAACATAAAACTGAATGTGATATAGACTTACTTTTCTTACTTTCCATCATCGTTCTCTTTGTTTTTCCTTCTGCAGTCTTTCCTGTCCCAGGACCAGACGTTTCCTCTCCTGTTGAAGAAACAGCAGGACCCATATAAGATAAAAAAGAGGGCAGGGGTGCCCACATCCTCATCCTCATCTTCATCCTCCTCTGTGCTCCCTCTTAAACTCAACTCTGAAGCGTCAGGTAGGACCAAACCCCCCTCAGCGCAAGGCTTGTCCTCTTCCAGTCTGCCTTTCTCTCATGGCCTGCTGGGTCTTGGCCAGCCCAACGGAGTCATCCAGAGCACCCAAGATGTGCCGTTGGCACTCACCACCAAACCCCGTTCAGACGTACCCGTCAACCTCAGCACAGGAGGTCGTAAGAGCCCCGCTTCTGCGTCTCCCACTCCTAACCGCACTCGTGAGCCACGGAAGAGCAAGACTCCCAAAGCATTAGAGGCCTGGAGGGGTCTATCCCAGAACCACCTGGTGCAGTCTTTGGTGGACCTGTTTCAACACAGCGGAGCCGAGCAGGAGCTGCCCAGCAGCAAAGACTCAGATGACTCTGCTGAAGACGAAGACGACGAGGATGATGATGTGGAGGATGAAGAGGATGATGATGAAGAGGACTCAGATGATAGTCTTTCAGGTGAGATGCCTAGAAGAGTGGTTTTGTGAGTTCATTAAAAGAAAGATTGAAATGGTATTGCAGTGCAAAACATACTCCAGAAAACGTTGTTGTACTTACAACTTTGAAAAATCTTTTTTTATAGTGTATACCATGAACTATTTCCATGATACTTGATACTCTGTGGGTTTGGAGTGAGGAAATAATGAAAGAATGTTCATTTCTGTAAGACATTGATTTAAAGAAAGGTCTTACAGAAATGAACATTCTTTCATTATATAAATAATGAAAGAATTCTTTCGTTAAATACGTTGTTATTGTGATTTCTATTTCAAGTTGCCTTTAATTTGGCTCTTTGGTGCGACCAGTGACACAAGACGTAATAATGATCAATGCCGTAAACGCCGTCTCATGTCCTCTCCTCTCACCTTCTATTTCTCAGAGTCGGACAGTAATTCAGATAGTGAGATGAACGGTTCAGAGGGTGGCAAAAAGAAGCGTAAGGATGAAGTCATGGAGATGGACACAGATGGAGAGAAGACTCCTCAGAAACTCAGCAAGGGCTTTTCCCATCTTAACTCCTCCACCAATCACAGCCTGTCTGACTGTCTGCCACTAAACCTCCAAGTCATTAAGCCCTCCAGTGTGGCCACGCCCACCATTGTGAGCAGCTCCGGTGCCTTGACCTATCACAGCTCTCCCTCCTCATCGTACTCTGTTGGCACCTCTCCAGGTAACCACAGGCAACGTTATTACTATAAATAAACCAAAACTATATATGCATGACACCTTCCTTCGGAGCTCTGTCCGTATCAAAAGTGTGCACGGAGTTGAATATGTGTTGTGTGTTAGCGCATGCCCTTTTGTTTGTGTATTTGTCTGTGCGGGCTGTCACACTCAGATGACGGAGTGTCTATTTTTAGAAAGATAAATGATGGCGTCTGGCATCACTGGGCTCCCTTTGCTCCCGTCTATTTGGGTGTGTGTCCTTGGACCTAGCCATTGTATCTGGCCTGTATTCCAGGAAAAACAAAAAAAACTAAGCAGAATTAATTTGACATGGTTTCCATTAATTGTTTTCCTCTTGTGTTTGGTTTATACAGGGTCAGGTTTAGGGTTAGGTAAATGTAGCTGGTAACAAGAGCTCTTTGTGCGGTGTCTGGGTTAACCCCGGTACCCGTGTTTGCTTTAACCTGTTAGCTGAGGCACATCAACCAACTCTGTTTGGCTGACTTAATCTGCTTTTTCCTTCCGAAGCTAACAGAGACATTTGTTAAACAAAACACTCTCAAATCCAGCAAACATGGCACAGAAGTGCATCTGCTCTTGGATGGCGTTCAGCATCCCTCACCGCGATGGAATGAAACACTTATTCTAATATAGCAGAATTGTGTCCATTGAAAAGTGCGAGGAATCTGTAATAAGCTGAGAAGAGTTACTGTGATTTGTTTTTGGATTATTATTTGAGCTGCTGAGAGATTCACTTATCGCCCGTTATGTCTGCAGACTTCCCTTCTCTGAAGGAGAGATTTGAGCGATATGATTTTGCTAGTTTCTTCCTGTGGTTTTTGTTAGTGTCACTATTGCTATTAATCATATTTTGAACATCACCCTATTCCAAAGCATTCTACGTGAGTGTGTAGCTCGTCTTGCATCATTTGTGCTTCGGGAGTAAATCATACCCTTAAATCATGCTGCTTGTTTAGGAGAGCTATTACTTTTACTATTATGCGATCAGGTGTTTCCTGCCTAAAAGAAATTAGGCTAAAGTACTCCATCAATTTAACACACAGGAGGTCATGTTTAAGTCATATCTATGAACCAAAATATACCAATCTTGAGACTTGAGATTGGGTTCTTTTGACTTTGAAGAAACTATCAAAAACATCATACAAATTGACTTCTAAAAACACTGACACTAAAAACTAGGTATGCATAATAAATAGGTACCATATCAAATATTGGGCAATTTTTTTTAATTATTGGTATCTATTGATTTTGTATACCATACCATTCAAAAGATTGCGGTTGGTGAGATTTTTCTGCTAAATTTACTTGATCCAAAATACAGTAAAAAATGGCAATATTTTGAAATATTATTACAGGTTTAAAAAATGTTTTTATATTTTAATGTGTTTTACAATGTAATTTTATTCCTGTAATGGCAAAGCTGGATTTTCAGCATCATCACTCCAGTCTTCAGTGTCACATGATGCTTCAGAAATCATTCTGATATGCTGATTTGGTGCTCAAGAAACATTTATTTTTATTAATGATGAAAACAGTTGTGTTGCTTAATATTTTCATGGAAACGGGGATCTTTTTTTCAGGATTAATTTATTAGTTCAAAAGAACAGCATTTACTTGAAATTTGAAATCTTGTCTTGCATTATTAATGTATTCACTGTCACTTTTGATCAACATAATGCATCCTTTCTGAATGGAGTATTACTTTTTTGAAAGAAAACAAAAACTGACCCAAACTTTTGCATGGTAGTGTAAATAACATCAGCCAATATTGCATATTTTATTGTTCATGCTCATTTGTCCTATTTTTACTTGAGATTTTTTTAAACTAAAAAACACCAATAAGTTAATAACAGTGTTACATGTAATCTTTAGCAAATCTCAAAATTAATATCCATTTTTCATGCTTTAAATTAGAATGTTATGATGCCTAGATTTACATGATCTTAGTTTGTGTTTTATTTTTTATTCATTTAAACTAACTTGTATACCATTTATAATAGTTTTTTTTTTTTTTTTGGTTTATCTGCCGAAACATGAAAATAATTAGCCTTATCGCTATTGGCCAGAATTGTAATATTTGTGAACCCCTAGTAAAAACCATTCAGGACGCCTTAGCAATCGCATTGCAATCCCCTGATCTGGTGGAGGTGGGTTTTATGCATGCAGGCACCATCATAAGCAGAACAAATAAAAAATCGAGGTTTTATTTGATGTTGTTTGCTCATTATGTGAATTGTAATTTGTAAGAGATGATGAAACGGTTTATTTAAAATGCGTATGTGTGTGTGTCTGTCTGGCTGTTGTCTTGTCTCAGGCTCTGCGAAGAGAAAGCGAGTGATGAATGAAGATGATTTACGGATTCCGCTGGAAATGGGGTACGTTTAAATATGACACGCTGGTGGCAGCATGACTCAACACCTGTTAACTGCAGATCTGCATTCTGTGCTTCTAAAACAACTGAGCGCAGTATCATATAAACATCACATTAAAACTGCAGCTAAGTAAATATTCTCCTCAAATCAGAATTATTTTCTCTATTATTACAAACCCATTCAAACAAGGACTGTGACGGCACCATTGCACTATTATGGTGTAATACCATGGTTCTTTAGCCTGGTTAAAACCAGACCCTTCTCAGTTGAAACTGAGTATAGGGTCTGGGGAAGCTATGTATACAAATCATTTCCAAAGGGGCGTCACCAACTGACGTAGCTCAAATTCATCTGGGCGTAATTGTATAGTCTTAAAACCAATCAGATCGATGAAGGGGATGCCGTATGCTTCGAGGGTTGTTCTTTGCTCCGGTTTTAACGAAAACGGTAAGTTTAAATCGTTCAAAACAGACGCGATAATTGATTCGTTTATATACTGTCTATGATTCAAACGAGTGATGTTTCACGGCGGCAACCGGCGTCACATGTTGACGCTAAAGGGTGCCCTTTGCGTCGGATATTAAAGAAATTTCAAAAGCGTCAGTATTATGACGCCCTAGGATGAGAATGCGTTGCATGTAAATCCCTCCCCAAACGTTTCTGATTGGTGCCGCGATTTCAGCGGCACAGTAATGAGTTTGAATGGGCTCTTCTCCAGACTATCCTGAAGAGAGAATTAAAATTCGCCGGAAGTAGTCTGGGTTTTCCCAGGCTAATGGTTCTTTGAATGACTATCATATTTGCATTCATATGTATTATTTACATGATGTCATGGTATAATCAAGGTACATGTGAATGCCACAGAAACAAGTTGCATGAAATAAATTCTAGTATAAGAAGTATTTTCAAATCTATAGGTACGTAGGTAAGTTGTTTTTACTAGGTATCGTTTAGCATTCAAGATTTAAACGACTGAAAGGTGAAGAACCACCATCATGCCTTCCTTTGACTGTCAAGGGATAACATATTTTCTGGACTGCACCGTTTTATATGTTTTTACTCAGCGATATGTTTAACCGATGTATTTTTAAAAAGGTATCACCTGAATGTATTTTAGAATTTTTGTCTTGTATTAATCTTAAATGTTTTTTGTTAATTGTATGATGTTTTTTATTCGCTTTGTTCTTGCCATGAAGATAATCTTGCTGCTGATCTGCCGTTAAAAATAAATAAATCCATGGTATTATAAAATTACAATACAAAATAAAATAGCCTAAAAATAAGCCTTTTTTTTTTTAAGTTTGTGCACTATGATAAACACAAGTGTTTTTCTTCAACGTGTATGACATTGTTCTAGCTGGCAAAGAGAGACCAGGATGAAAACAGTGGCCGGTCGGCTGCAGGGAGACGTTGCGTATTACTCCCCGTGCGGCAAGCGACTGCGACAGTACCCGGATGTCGTAAAGGTAACCAGTCTTCCCTGCTTCCTCTCGCTTAGACCCCCCCAAATGCTCAGGTAGCCTCACTCCCCTCCCGTTAAACCCCTCTCCCAGTGCACCATTAGCAGTTATTGTAAGATCCAGCAGTTTACTTGAATGATCTGGTCACTTTAGCTAGCTATGCACTGTTTTGGCAAGTGTGCTAGGCTGCTTTGAGTTTGGTACCATGATAGTGCTAATGGCTCTCTGGATGTCCTGTCTGACAAAATCACTATTATTCTCTCTTCTGTAGTATCTGTCCAGATACGGAATAACTGACATCACACGTGATAATTTTAGCTTCAGTGCAAAAATAAGGGTTGGTGACTTCTATGAAGCCAGAGAAGGACCCCAGGTGAATGCCTTTCATCTCCTCTTTTTTTTTTTTTTTTTTTTTTGTGTTCTATGTTCTTTTTTTCTCTCTGTCTCTCTCGCTCGTATTCTTTCGCTCTCCCTGTATCTCTCTTTCATCTTGAACAGGGCAGGGAATTTGATTGAACCCCGATAGCCTGAATTTCCCCTTTTTAAACTGTAGGGAGTCTGTGCAATAATCAGCGCTCGTTGTTTCCACAGGGTGTTACTTCATGTTTTGTCTGTCATGTGTGTTGAAAGAGATTCTTAAGATTAAAGATACGGAGGAGCTAAAGTTTTAAAGTTTATTGATTAAAATTTAAATCAAAAATTGACTATTTTTCATGCTTTTAATTCATTTGCTAAAATTGGATCTGCAATGAGAATAACCTTTCAGAATATTACCAATTCATTATTGTAGTGTTTAGTGATATTAGGGTTACGTGATCATTAGCGATGTGGCACTAAATTAGGAAAGTTTCTGTGTTTTTACCGTCGTCTTCATTAGTCTGACCCTCCTCTGTCCCCTGCTTCCCCGCAGGGTTTGCAGTGGGCTCTTCTGAAAGAGGAAGAGGTCATCCCTCATATCTTGGCCATGGAGGGCCGGCGAGGTCGTCCGCCCAGCACTGAGCGGCAGCCGAGGGGCGGCAGTGAGGGTTCGGGCAGCCGCCGTCGAAAGGGCCGCCCTCCGAATCTAGGAGAGAGCGAATTCCCAAGCCCCTCTGAGGCCAAGCTATTGCGCAAGCTTGAGGCTCAGGGTAAAGTGCTACTGTTTGACTTATCTCATTCATAGACAAAAATGCATGTATTCATATTGATGTAAGGGATTTGTCTGTTTTCATCATAGAAATCGCCCGGCAGGCGGCTCAGATGAAGCTCATGAGGAAACTAGAGAAACAGGCACTCGCACGGGCGGCCAAGGAGGCCCGTAAACAGCAAGGTAATCCGCGCTTATGAATACCACTCTATTGCTCACAAAGATGTTCATACATCTCGCTGAAACCTCATTCTATATCTCTCGTTCAGCCATCATGGCTGCAGAGGAGAGGAGGAAGCAAAAGGAACAGTTGAAGATTCTCAAACAGCAGGTGAGTCTGAGAAGGAAACCTTAGGTTTTCGGTCAGTCTTAGGGTCACGTCACATGAGATTGTAAGGGTTCATTTCAAACGGAAACTGATGGTGCTTCTACGACTGCAGCTTGGCTGCCATTCGACTTTTTTAAATGCACAGCAGCACTTTCAATTAACAGACTTCCTCCTCCTCTCCTACCAGGAAAAGATAAAGCGTATTCAGCAAATCCGTATGGAGAAGGAACTCCGCGCACAGCAGATTCTCGAGGTATGAAGTGACTGCGGGAAAAAATAATAAATGAAAAGAGTTGAAATAGGCTTAACATTCTTAAAATACACACCACCTCCTTCAGTTCCTGTTTAACATGGAACCCGGACCACAGAAGAATCACTCACCAGCATTTTGGGGCTGTGAATTCTGCATAATTTTTGTCAGGACTAATGCTAAATTGGTTTTGGTGGACAGTTTTTGAATATTAAATTTGCTGCCTCCTGTGTTTCAAACCAGAGGTAAATTAGACATAATTTTTTTTTTTCATCAGACAATGGCAGTTCTTGCATAAGTAGCTGGAGGAAGACACTGTTTACTTTACTCACCCAATTATAGAAGCTTCAAAAGTGTTTTAGCTGGGCAAAATCAAATTGGAGCTGACACGCTTGGCAAGCCATTCTGAACAGGATTTCTTGCTGTTTGTAATTACGCATTTAAATTTTCAGCTAATTCGCCTTTGCTTTCTTTTTATATTGCCGTTGTCAGAGCCCGAGGAATATTGAATAGTTTTGAAGATCTGAGGGTTGATTCTGACACAGACTTAAGGAGAAAACATTCTCAATCACTGACGCAGTGATCTGTAGCTAGAGCTAGCGCAACAATGGCAAGACTTGAGACTGAAGGGCTTTCCTGAGTGTGTGTGTGTGTGTGTGTGTGTGTGTGTGTGTGTGAATGTTTTGGATGCGAGCTCTCACTTTTCCTCTCCCAGACTCATCAATCAAACTGTTAGTATAAGTTATAAATAAAACAGATGTTGGTTTAGCATGTTTAATTTAGGTTTATACTCAGCACGGCAGCACTGGTCTGACCCAGACCTGTTTTGCATTGGCAGGCAAAGCGTAAAAAGAGAGAGGAGGCTGCCAATGCCAAAATGTTGGAGGCGGAAAAGCGAATAAAGGTCAGTTTGTGAGTGAGAAGAGATGCTACACACCTACTCTGCACACCATGAATCATCGCCGTGGAAATCCCCCCCCCCACCCAAACCCACCCCAGAAAACTTCCGTCGTTCGCACCTACCATTAACATTCCTCGGCCACAACAAAGAAGCAGAGCCTCTGTTTGACTAACGTCTGCTGGCCTGTTGGGGAAAATTAGCTTGACATCTGGGTTTTCGCTGTTGTTGTTTAAAATGAAAAATGCACAGTGCATCTTTTTATGTCTTGTACACATGGGGCCCTCACTGGAATACACAACCTGCTCGAAATAGCCTCCCTTATTTAAATCAAGTTTTGTGTTGAGTTTTATTACTTTTTGTCCATGTCTGTTAGATGTGCAGCCATCTTGTATCATATACACACATACAATTATTTACACCATATAACACTTTGATCATACTGTAGATTTTAAATATCACAATAACAGTATGTCACAATATTGTTATTTCCCATATTGTATTTTTATAAAAATGGTTTATATACACTACCGTTTTTTAAAGGAATTACTTTTATTCAGCAATTACACATTCGATTCTTTAATCATTCAATCATTCAGTAAATTAAGCTTCAGATAAATGCTGTTCTTTTGAACTTTCTATTTATCAAAGGATCCTGAAAAAAGACAGCAGTTTCCACACAAATATTAAGCCGCACTGTTTTCAGCATTAATAATAATAATAATAAGAAATGTTCCTTGAGCTCCAAATCAGCATATTAGAATGATTTCTGAAGGATCATGTGACACTGAAGACTGGAGTAATGATGCTGAAAATTCAGCTTTGCCATCACAGGAATAAATTACAATTTAAAAAATGTAGTAATGTTTTACAATGTTACCGTTTTTACTTTTTAATAAAATAAAAGCTGCCTTGGAAAGCATAAGTTCTTTCTAATACATTTCAAAGTCTTACCGACCCCGAACTTTTGAACGGTAGTTTATTAAATCAGGAATTTTTCACCTGCAATCTGGAGAAACTTTATAATGCAATATGTTTACGATAATATATTAACAATTTGCTGTAGTAAAATGACAATATAAAAGGTAGTTATTTAATATCGTTGTCTTTACAACATCACACACATTTTTCTCACACAGTATAAATTAGTTTTTAATCACGTTTATGCATAAAAGTAGCTAGCTGCCTTTACATTTAGGAAAGGAGTCCCTCACAAGTGGATCATCATATTTGGGGATCTGTAGCATCAAAATATTTGAAATCTACCCAACCTGCTTCACTAGCCAACAGAGCAAAGCAAATGGCATTAATCGAACAATTTCATGTAGTATTTAAATCCCAAAAGAATGCTCTTGCATTCATAGGCCTCACAGTTAGGACTGAAGGCCGAGACAAGACTCTGATTGGTGGTTTCTTTTTAGACGGTGTCATAATGAGTGTTTTGGTGCAGCGTTGAATCGTTTTTATGTTCTGTGTTTGTAGGAGAAGGAGATGAGACGCCAACAGGCTGTTATTCTCAAGCACCAGGTCAGTCACCACTCTTATAAATAATAGGTCTCATAATGGCCATTTATTTAGTAGTACTGATTTTTGCTATAAAATGCAGGAGAAAGGGAAGGAAAGAGCAATATTTTATTGTAGAGTTCACAGTCACCATCTGAAATGCAGTGCATTATGGGTTTAAAAGTGTCCTAAAATAGATTTGTTCAGCCTATGCCCAATGTTAGAAGTGGCGAGTCTCATGTGGTTCTGTCTTTAACTTTCTGCTGTTTCTCTTGGTTAATTTCCATGCTTTTTTGGGAGTGGGGTCTGTCTCTTTGGGGTTACAGGCTAAAGTTTTGAGTTTGTTTGTTTTTTTCCTTTTCTTTTTAAATGACGCTGTGATTTTTTTTCTGTCTCATAATACTCTGCCAACTCTCTCTCTCAGGAGATGGAGAGGCATAGACTAGATATGGTATGGGTATGTTTCATCTTCTGTACACCTAACACTCGCATCGTGAATCCTGGTTGTGATATGATGTCATAGCAGCACATGTTTAAATGTAGCACTGGCTGCTGTCAAAACTACATTTTCCTTCTGCATGGCTTTTCAAGCAAAAAAAAAAAAAAGAGAACAAAAGAAAAAACTGCATCGCCTACATCTGCTATGTGTGTCAATGAGAGAAAACGGCTTTGATGCAGCAGGCCTGTGCCTTGTGTGTGTGTGTGTGTGTGTGTGTGTGTGTGTGTGTGTGTGTGCGTGTTTGTGTCTATGGAGCCTGTTGAGTATATACTCTCATTGGTGGAAAGTGCCACACACCCTCATTCCACGTGTAAAGTCATCCCAATATTGTATATTATCATTACCGCTGTGAAAATGTGAGTGTTGGTGTGTGTGTGTGCGTGTATGTTGTTGTGGCAGACTATTTGTCACAATGTTGCATTTGCACCGTGCTGATTGTCCCGCCCGTGAGATCATCAGTACAGGTCAAAGGTCATAGTGCCTGACCAATGAGAGAATTTGAGGAAACTCACACTTCCCTCTGTTGTACATTCCATGCCATCTGTGGGTCAGAAATGAAAATATCACTCTAATTGGCTTTATCCTTAAAGTCAACATGAAACGCCATCCGCATCCCATTTTATTTCCTTACTGTCACGTTTTCCAAGCGAAATAAGATATTTAACAAATTATGTGGATATTCCATACTATAATGTAGCCAAACCAGAATGTGAGTTTTCTAAAACAATGAATAAATAATGATTTGGCTATTGGTTAATGGTGCACTCTTTAATTTAAGATTTTTATTATAGTACTTAGTACATAAGTATATTTAAAAATCATATAGACTCATATAAGATAAAACCTCTAATCATATCAATAGCCCAATAAAAGTTGTAATTTACATGGAGCAGATCTCTTCATGGGGACAACTTGGATGATGCTACATCCACACCACTAAATGTCAGCATGAATCCAAGGCATCAGTAGCACAACCTAAACAACAAATTACTGAGTGCAAATTAACATTGACTGCGTTTAACTCCACTTTTACACACACACACTTGCAAACTACCCTAAGCACTTGCCCTCGGGGGAATCCCTGCTGCTACTTTGAAGTGCGTTCAACTTCGTCAAGTGGATGAGGGAAGTTTATTTGGACAGATCCATAGACCACAATTCAATACAATTGTGACATCATAACATCAACTCGCAACTTAATTTACCCACAAGTGATCAAGGGCCTTGGGTGTTCCACTGGTTGTAGGCACTCGTGCGACATAAACAATGACGTGCATCCAATTGAACGAGACGGAGGGAAGTTAGTGAGGGAAGGGCGTAATAAAGTGGACTTAAATGCAGCCATTACAACTGTAAAGTAGTTATTTGCAAGTTTTACGTTTAAAGAAAGATACCAGAAACGTGTATTAAGGAAGTAAATAGGGGCGATTTTGATTTCATGTTGACTGTAAATCCATAATAACAGTGACAGAGCAATGTGCTTCACTGTAAGAACTGAGGGAAATCTGCTTTATTTTCCCTTGTTAGCTTGTAACAGTAGCTACGCTAATCTAACTCAAGATGCACCGACAGCTTTCCTCCTCTGACCTGCCCATTACATCTGTGGCTTTTCTTTTCGCTCTTTTGTTTCCGTCCGATCAGCTGTAACACATGTTTTTGTGGCTGCCTCATCCTGGCCATGGCAATATGTCTGTTCTTCACCTACTTTTTCTCTCTCTCTTTCTGTGCAACATGCTAAACCACGCTGATCAGTTTTATCGTCTGTCTCTGGCTTTTATATTTCATTTGTTTTCTCTGTGTGGATCTGTATGCTCTGCTTTCCTCCACTGAACGATGGAATCATTCTGTCTTTTCAGGAGAGGGAGAGGAGGAGACAGCACGTTATGCTAATGAAAGCTGTGGAGGCTCGGAAAAAAGCTGAGGTGTGCAAAACAAAATAAATAAATAAAGGAACACTGTCCTTCACCACTCCACTCTCCTCTCTGCACCTCAAGGCTTTCTCACATGTCACGTCTACCTGCTCTGCTTACGCTCCCTGAATGTGTTTGCCAAATAATTTTGATGTAGTTCGATAAAGTAGCCTAAACATTCCTCACACTCCGAAACAAAGTTTTCTTGTAGAACATAAAACCCTAATGTCAAACACGGCTGATTTGGCATCCAACCGGTTAGTAAAGCCTCTCTTCCACCCCTCAGGAGCGTGAACGCCTCAGGCAAGAGAAACGTGATGAGAAACGTCTCAACAAGGAGCGGAAAATGGAGCTCCGGAGGCTGGAGTTGGAGTTGATCCGTGAGATGAAGAAACCCAATGAAGACATGTGTTTGACAGATCACAAGGTAATTGAATATAAGGCCAAACCAGAAAAAGTTTTGCATTGCATCAACGTTAATAATCATTTATAAAACCAGTTTTTAGAATGCTTGTTTGTGTAAGATTTGCGTTTCATCGATAAATGAGCCATTAACAGAAAGACTCATCCAATCAGAACTCTCAGAGGTATGATGTCATACACCGAATCTTACCAAAACTCTTTACAGTGAATTCACCTGAGACAGAATACTGCCACCTAGTGGTGATGGAGACAGGACTTTGCTGAAAGTTTGCACCCTTGTATCTTGGATCAAACTTTTTGATGCTAATGACCCCAAATTTGTATGATCTCCTTGTAAAGGACCCCCTACATAAAATATAATGGCAGCTGCTTAATTTCTTATAAATAAAAAAAATTAAACATACTCTAATTATTGTTTTATCTAGAACTGAGTTTCCAAAACAGGGGTTCATGAAGGAACTGCAAGGGGGTTCGTGTGTTGATGAAAAGCTAATAATTAATTATATTGAATGTAAAAGTAAAATAAATAAATGGGGCTGCACAATAATCAGGACATAGCTTGGTGTGATTATCAAATCAAAGGCTGCAATAACTGTATAGTATGCATGTTTTATTTAGAGTGAAGCATGTGGCACATTTGTACAATTGTAATTTACAGCAGTAATATATTTTTGTCTTAATTTTTATAATTAGAGTCAAAACATACTACTACTACTACTAATCATAATTATAATCAACATCAGAGAACTGTGAGCATGGTAATGTGTCATTAAATTATTTAAATATTAACTTAAAGTCTCATGGGTACTTCAAGTAAGTACTTTGACTCTCAAATAAGTTTTCTCTGTATTAGTTTGTCAGTATCATTTTTTTCCCACACCCTGTTAGAGTTGTGTTGGATGTATAAGTAAAACAACTTCATGACATTAAATTGTTTATTATTATTATCATCGATTTTTATCGATTTTAGAAAAATACTACTTTAGATGATACAGGCGGTAAAAAAAACAACAGTTTTTCTCACTTTTTCTGTTTTTCTCTCCCTCTACAGCCCCTTCCAGAGATTCCTCGTATCCATGGTCTGGTTCTGCCTGGGAGTGTGTTTGCAGAGTGCCTGATGGTGGTGCAGTTCCTGCGGAGCTTCGGGAAGGTGCTGGGCATGGATCCCTCTGAGTTGCCCACTCTGGGAATACTGCAGGAGGGACTGCTCAACCTGGGCAACAGCATGGGGCAAGTGCAGGACCTACTGGTCCGACTACTCTCATCTGCTGTGTCTGACCCAGGATTACCTCAAGGACACAGGGTGAGGGGGAAATCTGTCTATCTGTTTGTCTGTCTGTCTGTCTGTCTGTCTGTCTATCTATCTTGCTTTTAATTAAGATGCTTTAGTAAATGTCAGCAGAATTTGAACTATCCCCTTTTCTCCACCAGTCTAAGTCTATCTTGGGTGACCACCTGACCAATGTGGGTCTGAATCGGGACAATGTGTCTGAGGTTTTGCAGCTATACATGGAGGCTCACTGCTCTCAGACGGAGCTAGCTGATCTTGCTCTGAGTTTAAGGACCAAAGCCTTTCAGGCCCATACGCCAGCTCAGAAAGCCTCTGTCCTGTCCTTCCTGGTAAATGAGCTGGCATGCAGTAAAAGCATAGTCAGGTAAGATCCAGTAGATTCCAGTTATGTCTCCAGAGTTCAGCTGCTGATGATTCATGACTTGATTGATGTTTACAGTGGTACAGAATGCAGCTGTTACACAACATGGCAGTTTTTTAGTCATCACATTATGTACAATGCAGTACAACACAATTTTCCTGTTGTGATACAGTAATAATTCATAAAGAACAGTCAATTGCTTTTAAGGTGATTTGTTGTTATATGCATAGATTATTAATTGAATAGCATGTACATGTTAACAAAACATTACAAAATTTGGCAAGACAGTATTTTGTTTTCTTTAAACAAATGGCATCCGTCTTTTTTTTGAGAAACATATCACATACCTTTCAACTGCTATTCAAAATCAACTTATTACACTTATGTAAAACATTTTCAAATTCAAATGATTCCTGTTTGGAGTATATGATATGTGTTAAAGTGATATGTGCTTATTCTGTGAGGCCTGTCTGGGCACTATGAAATATTCATCTTGGAATAATAGTGCATAAAGAGGCAGTGGAGAGGTCACATAGTGTGATGGTCACAGAGCTTTGAATACTTAATGCATATGAACACTGGAACCTCAACAGCTTGAGTTAGTCATGTGACATTATCACACATGCACTGTATGACATGTATCTTCCAGGGTTAATATCTTTAAAACTATAAAAAAATATACATTTTTAATCATTACAACAAAATAAAATATTACATTAAAATACTTCAAAAAATTATTTTTTAAAACAAAATTACTAAAGATGAACTTTAATTTTTTTTTTTATAAAAACTCTAATATATATAACTTATACTAAAATAACACAGTCTAGCCAAGGTATCTACAGTCTATCAGCAGTACGAAACTGTGTGTTTTTGCAGTGAGATCGACAAAAGCCTGGAGCACATGAATGTGCTGAGGAAGGACGAGTGTATCGTGGAGGGCAGACTGAAGAAGTGAGTATCTTATTTTGCACTTGATTTATACTAATTTAATGGCTGTGTTTCAGAACTTACCTACCTAGACAGCATTTTTAGCCATAATAGATGTTCAAACATTTGAATCGAGGCATCTTACCATGCATTAAACACAAACGATTGTCGGTTTCTCTTTGCCGACTGCGAAAGATGTGTGCTGAATGTACATAATTAATTATCATAATGTACATCACTAACCAATGAGTATTTTTGCATGTGTTCATGCAGAATGAAAACAATCTACGCTAAACGGACAGGGAAACGTGAAGCAATCGCTGGAGGGGAGGAGCCTCAGGCTGCGGGCTGCTCTGCCATTGGTCACAAGCGCAAGAGGAAGGCTGGGGATAGTGATGACGAAGACGATGAAGATGAGGACAGTGATGACGCAGGGGATGAGGATGACGATGATGAGGAGGAAGAGGCTAAAAAGGGAAAAAAGGTGGAGACGTGTGATGAGGTAAAAAGCGTTAATTTCGGGTGTATTTTCATACATGGATTCTACCTTTATCATATATCTTTTTATTGACTGAGCCTGTATATGTGTGTGTGTGTTTGTGTCAGGATGAGGGAGACCCATCAACAAGTGTTGAAGAGCTAGAGAAGCAGATCGAGAAATTATCAAAGGTAAATTCAAACATAATTTAGGGCTGCATGATTTAGGGAAAACAAATCTAAATTCTCTTATAAAATTTGCAATTTCAATTTAAAACGTAATTTTGTTTAAAATTGTGCTTGTTTGTAGGACTGCAGTTAAGCCCAAAATTTTTGTGATTTTATATCACTATTACCATAAGGAATAAAATAATAATAATAATAATAATGATGACGATGATATAGTAATAATAATAATTTTGTATTATTTAATATAAAGATATTTTATACTAAACAAAATTGTAAATATTATTATAAAATATTTTTAAAATTATTATACAAATATTTTATATTAAACAAAATAGTAAATATTACTATTGTTATAGTAATGTTTTTACTATTTCACTTTTTAAAAAAAATCAAGTATTTAAGAAAAATAATTATTAATTTAATTTGTTTGGAAAACCACAGGGAGCCCTTAAAGGGTTAGTTCAACCAAAAATGAAAAATTCTGTCATTGATTTCTCACCCTGTCGTTTCAAACACGTAAGATTTTCGTTCATCTTCCGAACAGAAATGAAGATCGTGTCTCTTCAGAAAGTTTTGACTAATGGATGATTGGTGCATGTTACGTCCCAAATGCATGTTATAACTAATAAGCGACCTAAATTCAGAGCATATGCAGAGATGAGTCTGTGTAGAGGAGCGTTAACTGCAAACCGAGCCACTCTGAGACACTGAAAACACAAGATTATGAGCTGCTCTCGTGTAAATGAACACAGTGCTGCACTTCACTATGAAACACCCAGTGCATGTATTTATTTAATTGAATTGCAGCTTTTACGATTTGACAATTGCACTAAGCAATAGCGCGATTTTGGTTTTATTTCGATGAATCAAGCAGCCCTATCATAATTACATATAAAATCCCAACCACACACACTCATATGTGTATTTCTGTATGAGTACAGCAGCAAAACCTGATCCGTCGGAAGCTGTTTGAGTCATCTCATGCCCTGCGGTCCATGTCATACGGTCAGGACCGGTACCGCCGCAGATACTGGGTCCTCCCGCAGTGTGGAGGGGTTTACATAGAGGGGTTAGAGAGTGGAGAAGGTGAGTCTTATCTATCCATCCATCCATAAATGCATTTGCGAACAGCCACACCATTCATTTTACACTAAATATGTTCTTCCTTCTTTCTCTCATGTAGGTCTCGAGGAGTTGGAGAAAGAGCGCGAGAGGTTGAGGAACTTTCCAGTTGTGCAGGTCAAAGAGGAGCCCAAGGAGGAAGCTCTGCAGCTTCATCAGCACGAGGAGATACAGGGGGCTGTGAAGGAGGAGGTGAAACAGGAGGAAGAGAAGCTCATCGATCCTGATCTGGAGGCAAATAAAGAGGTGCGCTCCTCCCCACTAAAAGAACTGCAGGAAACAGGGGTTGTGACCACGCCCCCTCAACCGCCAGAGCTCCGCCCCTCACAGAGCCCTCAATGTCAGGAACTGCCTTGCACACCTGCCGGGGCCAAGGGGCTCAGCCACGCCCACAACGGCTGCCCGGCAACAATCGCCATGGAAACAACATTAGCATCATCTCCAGCTCACTCTCCAACTACCTCTAAGCTGCCAGAGGCCAGCAGCCCGAGCGCAGACCACGCAATCCCTCCTCCTCTGCAGCTGGGCGTCCCCGCGCACATCCTGCAGCCGCAGCTGACGCAGACTCAGCTCCTGGCCAACGACCAGCTGCTCAAGGTCCTGAGCGAGCGCGGCGGCCACTGGTTCAGCCTGCTGCCTCGCTCACCCTGCGACGACACTTCCCTCACCCAGCCGCAGTCCTCACACAACAGCAACACCCCCAAAACTCCACCTCCACCGTCTACCTCCTCCCCGCACCATCACCTGCTTCCTCTTTCTGCATCTGCAAGCACTCTGAACCCCTCAGCTGCTGGGATCAGCAACCTCAGTTTGCAGGTAATTACCCGTCCTATTTGAAATGTATTTCATATTGACAGTGTCCAACATGATTAAGCTACAAGCAATGAATCTCTTTCATGTTAATCTGAGTTTATGTCCTGACCAGCTGCAACCCTGTCAATTAACGCGAGACAAGACGTTTTATTGGTTCCTTGATTTCTGTTTCTTTCGTGTCACGCTGGGTTGCTATGCCCACAGTGAAATCTCATTGGTTTGTTCTGATTGATTGTGATTGTCTTTAGTGTTGCACCAAAACCAAAAAGTCTGAAAGCCAAAATCCAATTGATTTAAAATCAATATCAATTATATTGATGTTATATTGAAAAATAGCTGATTACACTTGATTTTCCTTCAATTGCTGTGACTTTTATATTACATTCAGGGGCTTGACGTTAACTTTGTTGTTCAGCCAGCCACTGTGACTAGTGGTTTTACAAAGTTTCTAGCCACTCAGCATTTTCACTGTCCACAATTTTGACATCAATACCATGGGGGAAGACTGTCATATAGATATTTTTAATATTATCTCATAATTTGGCAGCAGGTATATTAATTTGCTGTCACTTTAAGACCTGACACGCATCCATTATAGGCTACTGTTACACATGCGGTTTCTTGTTTATGTGAATACTCGCCAAGACCAGCATTTTGACATTATTTTGTTTGTATTTGACTGTTAAATCTCAATAAGCAGCGAAAAATAACTCAATTTAGTACTGAGAGGCGGCTTTATGTGTGCACACTTTGGGTATGAGCACAAAATCTGCAGGAATGAGTAAAAATATGTGTAATTCCATGGCGAAATTCAAACCCTGTAACTAACAATATTCATCTGGAGCAAATGAAACGAGTGAGTGAGGGGAGGCGATTTGTGTGTCATCGCTGTCGGAGAGATGAGAAAGCGAGAAAGCGCAGCTGGTATCTATTCTACGGATAATGAGTTTTGGAAGCGTTTCAGATATTTCAGTATCGAAAAATCTGTATTTTTAAAGCTACAATATGTCTTTCTTTTTTTTTCGCCGCTAGGGGTCGCTAACCTCTTACAAAGGAGTAGGTTGATGACGCATAAGCGGAATTATGGAACTTGTCGTCATGCCGATGGATCTAATAATGTTTATGGATGAGTGAATACATTGATGTTTTTTAACATGACTGTGGTATGAAGCAGGGCGCGATTGCTAATAATAGACAGATATTAGCGCCACACGCGAGTCCTGCGGATATAAAGGAGTAAGGACATTTTCATTCTACCAAACTACCTGCAAGTGCTGAATTACTACTCACACAAGTCAGTTTATTTGACTTGTGAGGTAACGCAGCGCTGTTTCACTTGGTCTGCACTATCATGCTAAACTGCATTTGAGTGTGTTGAAAGTTATAATGTTATTCTATGTTAGTTTGTTGGCTATATGAGACTAGCTGTAAGCTAGATCAACATTAGAATAACATACTGATCATATTCTAATATTTCATCATGTTGAGCTATATAACATTGATCTGTTTTATGTACATTTGCTCACCTGTCTAATAAAGTACATGGAAGAGCGGCGTCTCTGTCAAGTCAAGACTCGTGAAGCTTTTAGTTCAAGTTAGTCGCGGACGTGGAGCTCTCAGCATCTCGAAAACACCACGCTGATATTGATCCTCGTTTTATTTCTCCTTTTGTCCGAAAGTCTGCTTGCCATTGTCCATAATGTTTGAACGAAACAACAACAGCGCGAGTGTGCCGCTAGACGTAACGCAGTTGTCCACGTCTGTCGCCATGGTTACTATGAAAGTACAAGCGGAAACCAGGGATAACGCGGATATTATGTCATTGACAGGCGTCAATGACCAGGGACGACGAGCCATTATTTAAAATTGGAATTTCTCTGGAATTAAAAATCTTTGGGAACTTTTGGGATATTGTAAGTACACAACTACAGGAAATATATCACACCGTGCAAGTGATTTTTGGATATTTTTTTTTACAAAAATCTTACATATTGTACAATTGGTAAAACTACAATTGAAAAATTTACATTATATATAAAATTCAACCCGCCAAAGTGGCTAGTAGGACTGCCTGCATTACACTGCATAACGGGTTGGCGGGTTGTCAAACCCTGTACATATTACTAATAAACAATTTTATATTGTTTAAATAAACGGACTATATTATTATTAGTGTCAGTGTTGAACAATGTAATACTTTTGTAATAGTTTAAACAGAATTAAGCCAGAAAAATGATTAGATACTGAAAACATTATGCGAGTGGAAGTGTTTTTAAAACTGTCTAAAGTCTCTGCTATATTGTGAATCTAAATCAGTAACTCTCTTTTTTTTCTCTCTCAATTTTACCTGCTAAAATATTTTAGCTTGGCATAAATGTAAAAAGTATATTCATTTTAATATATACTGTTGCTACATATCTTGTTTTCTTATTATCTCCCACAGGTGAAGCCCGGTGGAGCTCTTATTGGTTTGCCTTTGTGCAGCTGGTCCGGTGGGATCATCAGCCCCAGTCTACCCCTGTGCAGCAGCCCACTGCACATGTACCCCTCAGTGGAGGGCAGCGCCAGCCCCCTGCTGGCACACAGCGTTTCAACCAGCAAAAGTGGTTCTCCTGTTCCCACTGGGGAGAAGCTTACATCAGCGCCTTCTCCAATGGCACTGGACCTTCCCAGAAATCATGACCACCCCGAAGCGCTGCCAATACCAGAGGGTGAGTGTTGGTATCATGCACACAAATGCTACTTTGTTAAATAATAATATGTAATTTTTAGTCTGCAAGATTTACAAATAACATATCAACAAATGTGTCATGAGTCTAGTTTTGTCTGGGGTTGTTGATGGTAATGGTTTTGGCTGATTGGCAGACATGCTGCTGGGCTGGTGGAAGGTGACAGACATGGAGGAGCTGAAAGCCCTAGTGAACGCTCTCCACAGCAGAGGCATCCGAGAGAGAGCCCTGCAGAAACAGCTGCAGAAATCCATGGAGCTCATCGCTCAGACCTGCAACAAGAACCGAGAGGGTGAGCACCATGTGCCAGTGTGTGTTTGATCTTACAGATTTAGCCATGGAAACAGACCGAAATAAAAAAGATCGGACTGCCAGAGATGATGTTTATTCATCATCGTTAACACAATTTGACATTGCAGTAGTTTAAATGTATTCGCTTTATTGATTCCAGGACACACACAAACACACAACAGTCCACAACAGAAGGATAGTCCTTCATACTGTCTTATTTCTTTTGAAATGAAATCCAGGGAAGACTTAACAAAACTAATGTTTTCTTTTAATCTATCTATAAATTACAGAAACGTCTGTCTGTCTGTGTGTCTGTCTGTGTGTGTGTCTGTTCCTCGCATATCTCTCGAACCGTTAGTCCGATTGATTTCAAACTCGACAGGTGTCTTGCCACGGGCACGAGTAAGTGCAGTGCCAAGTTTGACGTTGTTTGGATGAGAAATGCAAAAGATATCGTTAAATATATCATTTTTTGAAGGTTGTGGTTTAAAAATAAACATTCTGACATAAACACTCAGTCAGCTACACTGTTTACTTCTGAATATTATAAATAAAATCCATTTTGATTAATTTGAGTAAAAATGTGTTTTCTTTACCAGGAAAGTGGCAAGATGAAAAACACTATTTTCTGTTTCAAACTTTCACATAGCATCTTTAGGTTATAATAACATAAAAAATTCAAATCCATATTTTGATTTTCAAAGATTTATTATAAAAACGGATTATTTTTTCCCAAAAATGCAATAAATTCATGACACTTTTTTTCCGAAATGTAATTAATCCATTGAATCAATATAAAAGTTATTTTTTATCATATTGAAACTGTTGAAATCAGCCATCGCTAAGAAATATCTCCTGAACTTTTTTGTTCAGCGATCAGCTCACAAAAACTGATTTTGCACGGGCACTTTGCACTGCTCCCTGAATCTTATTCATTTGTGGATGTAAACTGAATCTATAAGTCAGCTATGCTGTTTACTTCTGAATATTATATTTCATTCTGGTGCGCTTTGTTATCGCTACTGTGTAAATGCTATTCACCAACTAAACAGCATAGCTGACTTATAGATTCAGTTTACAGTGCGTTCACAGTCTTTCACGGGCATCATTTGTAGTTGCCTATTCACAAAATGTTTGCTCAAGCATAGCGTTTTCTCGGAGTTAACTTGTGCTTTCTACCATGCACAAATAAAAATGTCACTGAACTTTTTTGCTGTGTAATTGTAACAATGTGCACTCAAACACACCAAACCAACGATTACTAAAAACACACTTAAAAACTGATTTTGCACGGGCATTTTGCACTAGTTTTGATTAATTTGAGTAAAAATGTGTTTTCTTTACCAAGAAAGTGGCAACATGAAAACCACTGTTTTCTGTTTCAAACTTTCACATAGCATCTTTAGGTTATAATAACATAAATTCAAATCCAGATTTAGATTTTCAAAGATTTATTATAAAAACGGATTATTTTTTCCAGATTTTGATTTTCAAAGATTTATTATAAAAACTGATTATTTTTTCCCAAAAATGCAATAGATCATGACACTTTTTTTTCCCAAAATGCAATTAATCCATTGAACCAATATAAAAGTTATTTTTTTATCATATTGAAACTGTTGAAATCAGCCATCGCTAAGAAATATCTCCTGAACTTTTTTTGTTCAGCGATCGCTCACAAAAACTGATTTTGCACGGGCACTTTGCACTGCTCCCTGAATTCAATGCGTTCACAGTCTCTTTCACGGGCACCAAACCAACAATTACTAAAAACACACACAAAAAATGATTTTGCACGGGTATTTTGCACTAGTTTAATTAAATTTGATAAAACTGATAGTTCCGGTTCTTGATTGTGATTTGTTTAATAGCCGTGATTTACTTACGATAAAGTGTCCGCTTCACCGAATAGATCTGTTTCACTGAGAAACACCCTTAGCAACATAAACAATCAATATACTGTCAAAACTGTTCCATGTATTATGTATTTCAGCAAAATTAACAGTTTATTGTTTATTTCACCCTTTCTGGCATTATGTCTGCACATCATGTACCCTTTAATTTTAAGACCACCCCTTTATTCTATTTTATTTTATTTTATTTTTGTGTGTATAAACACACAGACACACAACACAAACCGAAAATGCGCACGTGCACACGTCTCAATTTACTTTCACTTTAATTAGCGGCAATTCAGTAGCATTTGTTTGAATTAATCATGGGTTAATTTATTTTATTCTTAATAAAAATACACAAAACAATAAGACACTCGCTTGTATTACTTACATCTTTATTGCAAAATGAATAATAACTTAACACACCATGTAAAAACTAAACAAAAGCACTTATGAAACACCTTTAAAGTGCATTTATTAACAAAACGAACCACTGCACACATCGTGCAAGTATCAAACAAGAAATTATATTAAAAAAATCACTATTCGTTAAATAAAGTGCCTGCCTTTTTCAGCTAAAAAAAAAAAAAAAAACACCGCACAACCATCGAATATGAAACGAACGAACATCAAAAACTTCGTTAAATAAGGTAGCCTACCCGAATAATCACTGGACACTTAAGTGCAAAAAAAAAAGCTAATATAAAAATTAAACTCACGTTTGCATTTCTCTTTGAAACCAGATCTTCCGCCATCCTTTGCCAGTTAGCTCGCCTCACTCTCCTCAAATGATAAATGAAATCGGACACCTGCTGCTTTACTGCGGCGCTCGTTCCGCTTACGCTAAATTAAGAAGGCACATAGTCACTAACTGAATTAAGTGCTTTATTACTATAGGCTAAAACTTCAACACGATGGGGACGGTGCCGGTGGTCAAGTGCTATGACCGGTAGGTGGGTTAAACACCGTGTATCACCGGTAACACCGACTATCGCAACAAGCCTAGTGTACACACACACCTACATATACAGAAATATAATATATATATACACACATGTTAACGTTTAAGATGCCATTAATTTCGATTAATCGATTTGACAGCTCTAAATACTACTGAATACAGTATATTTTCAAGTCAAGAAATGTGAGTAAATTTAAGCAAATTCATCAATATAGAATGCAAAAATGTCAATCAGAATAACCGCAATGAATTATTTTGCCATTTTATTATTTGCCAGCCCTAAATAACAGTCATAAAAGCCCTCTAAACCACTGTGCAACTGACTCAGCCGAGCATGCAGTTGTCAAAACGTGCTCAATTCTGCAGTGCTGTGCCTTACGGATGTTATTTCTCCTGGGGTCTTACGGTTGTCTTATTTTTTGTTTGCAGTGGCAGTTATGGAGGTCTCGGAGCTCGACGAGGGCCAGGTTTCCGTGGAGACGCTGCAGGAGTGGTGTGTGGAGGAGCAGGCCATGGAGACTGACATTGCTCTGCTGCAACAGGTGGAGGAGCTGGAGCGCAAAGTCACGTCCGCCAGCCTGCAGGTCAAGGTGAGTGCACAGTTAGAATGCTTCCAGAAATGCATCAAGTCATGGTCATTTCTTATATTAACTGTCACTTCCCACAATCCCTTGCTTCAGGGCTGGACATATCCAGAGCCGCAGTCTGAAAGAGAGGACCTAGTCTATTTCGAGCACAAGCTCCTCCCCAAGCCCCGCCCCGGGGCGGAGTCTCAAGAGGAGCGCAGCTCGGAGAAGGGCCTGATCCGTCGTCCCAGCAACCCTCTGGACATCGCTGTGACGCGATTGGCAGAGCTGGAGCGCCACATCGAGAGAAGGTACCTGCGGAGCCCCTTAGGGACCACCATCCAGATCAAACTGGATAATGTGGGTACAGTCACTGTCCCAGCACCTGCTCCATCCACTAGCGCTGGAGGGGAAGGGTAGGTCATCCAGACTGCCAGCCTTCGTCTCTCCTCCTCCTCCTCCTCCTCCTCCTCCTCCTCTCCCTCTCTCTGCTGGCTGGGGCTTCTCTGCTCGTCCGTCCATGCGTTCTCACCCTGGCTACAGTTTCGGGTTTCGTGTTTGTTTTTTGGTTTCATTTTCCTCTCACTCACTTGCCTGCACCCTTCCTGTTTTTGGCTGCATGGTTTTAATCAGCAGTGCACAGACGGAGTTTGAAAACGTCAAAACTTGATTTGTTTTCTAATACTTCTAAGTGCATGGTACACCACAGCATCCTGTGCTCTCCGTCCTCATGTGTGGCTGTGAAGTCATACCAAAGAATTGTATGGCGTATGCCTGTTCTTCACTCCTCTGTGTGTGTGTGTGCGTGTGTGTTTATGTGTGGATCTCAGGATCTCAGCTACTCAATCTGACATACAATAAGGGCCAATGACATCTTTGAAATAAAGCCCTCTCTGATGTGTGTGCGCTGCAGGGGAGAGGAAGAGATTGCTCCAGGGATGAAGCTGTGGCGGAAGGCACTGACTGAGGTGCGCAGCTCCTCTCAGCTGGCCATGTGTCTGCAGCAGCTGCAGAAATCCATTGCCTGGGAAAGGTCCATCATGAAAGTGGTAAGCGACGTCATAAACTTCACTGTCCGTAAGTGTAGGAATGTGTGTTATGCATCTACATAATGTATATGTTGTAGTTTCCATTCTTACATGCCTGTTTGTGTCTTCAGTACTGTCAGATGTGCCGAAAGGGGGATAATGAAGACCTGCTTTTGCTGTGTGATGGCTGTGATAAGGGGTGTCACACCTATTGCCACAAACCCAAGATAACCACTATCCCAGAGGGAGACTGGTACTGCCCTGCTTGCATCTCCAAGGTAACCGCCTCCAGATCAAATCACCAGTGGTGCAAGTGCTCCTTTGCTGAGGGGCATGTTTTCAGAGCTATAGCTCTAAAATATTTAGATACTTTTTTCTGGATAGAGCTGGATGAACTAAATTTAACATGCAGATTATATTTCTACTGAATATTTTGTCTTATATATATATATATAATAGAGCCCGACCGATATGGATTTTTGGGCGCCGATGCCGATACCGATAAAAAAAAGCCAGATACCGATATATCGGCCGATATTATTTATGTGTATATTATAATACAGTAGCAATATTATTTATGTGTATTATAGTACAGTAAGTTTGGACACACTTTACAATTGGTGTGTACAAACTTTTGATGGGTACTAGAGCCCGACTGATAAAGGACTTTGAAGGCTGATACCGGTACAAATATTTGTTGGTTTTAAAATCCGATATTCCGATATATTGGACGATATATATATTTTTTTTTTCAGAAACGCGCAACAAAACATTAACAAATTTCCCTAACATTAGTTATTTGTAGTTATTTATGAGTTTTAACTAAAATAATATGATAATGCATTTTAAAAAGAAACTTGTTTCTTGTATTGTCACAACAGAACAGAGGAACATCAAAATATATTAAAGTTCTGATAAATAAAATGTATAAAAATACAAACTTAAGATTTTTTTTAAGACTAAACGTTTAGTCCTTTGAACAAAAACAACAATTTCACATTCAAATTGACAACAAATTCAAATTCAAATTTTCTTCTGTTGAAAATAAGTTATTTGGATGAATGTGGGTAACCAAACAGTTGATGTACCCCAATGACTTCCATAGTATATTTTTCTCCTTTGGAAGTCAATGGGGACCAGCTACTGTTTGGTTACCCACATTCTTCAAACTATTAATATTAGAAAAATATTAGAAGGAAATTAATACAGTTGGAACAACATTAGAGTGCCTGTAAATAATGAGATCATTTTTATTATTGGGTGAACTATCCCTTTAAGGACAAGCGGCAATGTGTTTACAATTGCTACTGTCTGTTTAAGAGCTGAGCACGACACGTCTAATGTACACGCATTTGACAAGCGGACAACCGACATTGTTTATGTAAATCTTGAGTGTATTTAACAGTATTAGCACAATAATACTCGAAAGATAACTTAATCCAGTATCCAGGCGCCGCTGGTACTAGAAAGGCTTTTAGTGCATGTGAGCTTCACATGTACGCGCTGAGAAACGCACACGTTAGAACAGCGCATCAGCATTTAAAATTAAATGTTTAACCGACAAAGCATTAAAGCACATGCACATTATGAACTTTTGTGAACTGCAGTGTTAACATTTTATGTGAATATAGCCTACGTCGCGTTGTTCCGCTTCACTCTCGGCTTATTTAACCGCAGCAAAACTGGACATGAGTCACGAAATTTGTCATCCTTATTTGAGTTAAGAGAACTGATAGGGATGTTCTTTTAATTGTTATTCAAGCAATGTATGTCTCGTGAGTCGTGACCAACTCACCATGAACACACTTCACCGCTGATCTCACTCGCGGTTCTCTCTGCCCGACTCGGGCTGGATCAGCAGGTTGCTGAATGTGTGGCACGTTATACACGAGTGTTGCCAACAGGGACGGTGTAGAGTGCCCTCTGGTGGACAAACTATACAACGGCAACCCTCATAACATGGTTGAAGGGTGTTTCGTCCGTTTTTATTTTATTTTTGAAATATTAATTTATCGGCCGTTATAAATGCCGATACCGATAGTTTTGAAAATGCCTAATATCGGCCGATAATATCGGCCTGCCGATATATCGGTCGGGCTCTAATATATAATTTTATATATTTTAAAAATTCTGTCATTACTCACCCTCATGTCGTTCCAAAACCGGAAGACTTTCGTTCATCTATATGAGAGAGATATCTGAGAGATTTCTGTCCCTCCATTGACAGTCCATGCCTAGGCCACATTTTCTGAAGAGACACGATCGCTTTATATGATGAACAGATTGAATTTAGACTTTTATTCACATATAAACATTCATCACCGCATAAATTAAAAATGGTACATGGAAACTCAAGCATGCTTGAGAACCAATGAGGTTCATTCCCGTGTGTTACACAGCACGTTTGAGCTTCCGCAAGAGGTTTGTTCTCGCGTGTCAAGCAGGTTCGGTTGAGCTTCTTTTTATGTTTTTATGCTGATCAATGTTTATATGTGAATAAAAGCCTAAATTCAATCTGTTAATCATAAAAAGTGATCGTGTCTCTTCAGAAAATTTGCACTAAACCGCTTAATTCAAATTGATTAGTTTTATAATCTCTTTATGAACTTTTTGAAGCGTCAAAGTGGTAGTTGTGTAGCTGTCAATGGAGGGGCAGAGATCTTTTAGATTTTATCAAAAAGATCTTCATTTGTGTCCCAAAGATGAACGAAAGTCTTACGGGTTTGGAACAACATGAGAGTAATTATTGACAGAATTTTCATTTTTGAGTGAACTAACCCTTCAAATTTTCTTTCTTTTTTTTTTTTTTTTAGAAAGTCTCTCATTCTCACCAAGGCTGCATTTATTTGATTAAAAATTGCATACCCCTTTTTGCACCCCTGCCTTTCACATACAGGATTCAGAATTTAATAATAATAATAAATATGTTTTTGCTTAGTCTTCTCATTATTTCATCAGTGGAAGTGACTGCAAGTGCTAATGAGTTGTAATAATTTAGAGGGTCCGATTTAGCACCTGGAGCAGTGATGTGTACTGTTCACTGGCTGATTTGGAGTGTTATTCATGTATGTTAACTTGTAAATCTGAACTGGTCCTGTCCACCATTTCAGGCAAGTGGTCAGTCACCTAAATCTAAGAAGACTCCGAATCGTGCGCCACCAGCCAGTGGAGGAAAAAAGACAGAATCCGCCAAGAAAAGCAAGAAGCAGACGGAAACGTGTGAAGAGGAGGAAGCCACCAGCAGCAACAACAGCACCCCAAAGAAAGCAGCCGCCACCTCCACCCAGGCCAAGAAGAACACCTCCACCCCCCCTGCACCCAAACCAGACAGCCCTGCCTGCGTAAAAAGAGCCAAAACAGCCAGAGACAACAACCGGGACCTGGGCCTCTGCAGGTACCACTCGCATTCTCTCATTTTCTATGTGTATTTGTGGAGGATGCAGTGTTGCTTTTTATGCAGACCTCATGTACGTTTGTACTTCTCAGGATTCTGTTGGCTGAACTGGAACGTCATCAGGACGCCTGGCCCTTCCTCACACCTGTTAACCTCAAATCTGTCCCAGGGTACCGCAAAGTCATTAAAAAACCCATGGACTTCTCCACTATCCGTGAGAAACTCGTCAGCAGCCAGTAAGTGTCTTTCTCTTCCGCTTTGAAGTGCCTTCTGCCAGGGAGACAATTTTATATCTTGCAATTCGGACTTTTTCTCTTATGTAATTATAAAGTTGCAATTCTGACAAATAAAGTCAGAATTAAGTAGACTTTGTAACTCACAATTGCAAGCTTGCATCTCGCAATTCTGACTTTTTTCCCAGAATTGTGAGATATAAACTTGCAAAAGCGAGTTATAAAGTCTTAATTGAAACAAACAACCTTAACAAACCCCGCCCCCACAACCCTTTCCACCGAAATAAATAAATAAAATATTAATAAGAATAAGAACTATAAAAATAATAACAAACATTCATAAATAAATAAATAATTTTTTTTTTTTTTTACAAAATGATAGACTTTACAAATGAACATGATATTGATATCAAGAAAACAATAACAAAATCCATTTATAAAATTATAGCACTTTCCACAATGTGCAACATATCTGTAAACGCTCCCAAAAAATGTTTTAGTGTTTCACGAACCTTTAAAAGCGAGATACAGATGCAGTAACCGACCTGAATTTTTGCCGTGTTCTTTAGATATCAGAATTTAGAGACGTTCATCATCGACGTCAACCTGGTGTTTGACAACTGCGAGAAGTTCAACGAGGACAACTCGGACATCGGCCGGGCCGGGCACAACATGAGGAAGTTCTTCGAGAAGAGGTGGACTGAGCTGCTGAAGCAGACTAACTGAGGTGGTTTCATTTCAAACCTGCAACCGGGGCTCACAAGCAGACTCTTTCTGCAACCCAGGGCCCTTCAGGACCGACCAATCACACATCAACACCCAAAGAGACACAAGACAGAGGGTGTCTTTGTGCAATACCATTTCCTTCTAGAAAAGAGAAATCGCACTGAAATTTCAACCATCAGAGCTGTACTAAGGAGAAAAATCCCTTTCCACTACTTGTAAATATCTTTTTATTTTGGTTTTGTATTTTTACTTTATCGTTAATATTATAGTGAATGTATTTAATTTTTTTAAATGATTATTTATGACTTAATAAAAGAGAGGTCCACTCTTCATTTTCTATGAAAAGGAAGAAACAGCAAAACTGCTTTAAATCTAATGGAATGTTTATTTGTTTGTGTTTTTCCTCTCCAAATATGAAACAAAGCCAAGAAAAAAAAAAAAAGAAACTGTTTACACTGTTCTGTGCCATGTGGCATCAGAGTATTCAACCCTCTGAAAGTGAACTAACGGCATCACTGTACACACACACACACACACACACACACACACACACACGCAGACAAGCAGGAGGCACCCATGTGTACATACTGTCTATTAATGTCAATATATTGAGTCTTGTTTGGAATGATGTGTACATATTGTTTCAGACATTGGATATTGTTTATGCCTTAGAATGATTGTAGCAATTAATTTTAGTCTTAAAGTGATTAATAATATACATTTATTGTTTGTACAGTATATACATATCCTCTACAAAACACTGTGGTCTCCTTAATCTTAGTAGTGCCTGCCCTTCAGAACAGGGTATAGGGAAAATAATTTGTTCTTTTTTGTTTCGTTTTGGTTTGTTTTTTCCCTGTTTTGTAATGTTATTGTTTTCTTCTATAAAACACATCACGGCCTCCGCTCAAAGGCATACTGTACGAAACTCATATCTGAACCCATATGAAAACTGTCGGAGTATTCTTCAGTATCCCTGGCCCCAGAGCCGCTCAGAGATGGACAGCAAGCGTTCTGTAACCACATGTGTCTGAGTCTCCCGCGTGCGTCGTGGCCCACTGGAGGCAGCTAGAACAGAGTTTTTTTGTACCTGCGTCAGAGTACTTGAAGTTATTTTATTTAAAGATATTGTGGGAAACAAATGGTAGCGTTCTTTTTGTAGGAGCATTATTTTTCACTAGTGTGTGTGTGTGTGTGTGTGTGTGTGTGTGTGTGTGTGTGTGTGAGATGGAGAGAGAGTGAGAGAGAGAAGAGTGCGTGTGCGAGAGAGTGTTTGTGCGAGTGTGTGGATGTTTGGCACGGACTTATTAAAAGGATGTTTTTAAATCCAGCCAGTGTCTGATGTGTTGTTTTATTACATTTTCCATGGGCAATGGTCTCATTTACTGGTCAGGGTTTTAGTATTTTAACTCATTTTCACTGTTTTATTTCAGTTTAAATGGGCAGCAAAACAAATATAAATAAATGCTATCAAAAATTGATTTTTTAAATCATTTAAAAATATGAATGCAATATACATTTTATTTACCATTTTTATTCAAGTGTTTAAATGGGCTGCAAAAAAAAATAGTATCGAACTATATAGTTTTATTCTCAATTTTACAGTTTGAATCTTGCCATGAAAATAAGTTGTACGAGATATCAGATTTACTCAAATAGATAGTTCACACAAAAATGAAAATTCTGTCATCATTTACTCACTCTCATGTTGTTCTAAACCTGTATGACTTTCTTTGTTCTGTTGAACACAAAAGAAGATATTTTGAAGAATTGTGGTAACCAGACAGTTGATGGATCCCATTGACTTGCATAGCATTCATACTATGGATATCAATGGGGCACATCAACTGTTTGGTTACCAACATTCTTCAAAATATCTTATTTTGTGTTCAACAGAACAAATATATGCATGCCTAGGCCTCTATATTATTCATAATAATTGAATATTATTATTATATACAATTACACAGTTATTTACATTTAATTGAATTAAAATACATTAACGTGTACAAATAAGTTCATAAAAATTGAAAAGGGTTCCACGTAAAATAAAGTATATATTAACCAATCCGATAAAGTGACAAACCTAAACGCGCCATAGTAAACAAAAACCACGTGGTTTGAAAGTGACGTGACAGAAGCAGGAAGTGTGAGCAGGAGGTACGTCTACAAACACCGCTTATATTATAACATAAACATAAGCAATGAAAATACATAAAATATATTTGAATGTAACACTAGATTATTAAACATGATAATGGATAATGTTAGAAAGGATATTGTCTGGCAGTGACTTCAGACGTATTAAACACGTTTATTTCCGTCTGTTTAACAATTGAATAAAAAGGTGAAGTGGAAATTGTTTTGTTTGTTAAATTAAGTGGTTTCACTGTTATGACCATATGTCTCGCTTTTACAGTTAGAAAGGCTAAATGTGAGTTACAGTATGTTGTTTTGTCCATTATGTGACTTCCTCTTGTTGTGTATTTAAAGGGACACGACACAACAAGACATAAACATGGTGTCTCTGATCTGCACCTTACAAAGTCATCGAGATGATGTGAACTGCTGTGCTTTCTCCGGCTCTCTGCTGGCTACCTGCTCCGCGGACAAAAGCGTGTGTGTTTACTCCAGCCGAGACTTCAGCGAGCTGCCCTTCTCCCCGCTGACCGGGCACGGCTACGGGGTCCACTGCTGCTGCTTCAGCGCCTGCGGTCAATACCTGGCCTCCTGCTCCACCGATGCCACCACCGTGGTGTGGTCGATGAACACCGGAGAGATCGAGGCCGTCCTGGAGCATCCGGGCCGGAGTCCGGTGAGGGTGTGCGCCTTCTCTCCAGATTCGTCTTACCTGGTGTCTGGAGGGTCCGATGGGACCATCGCACTGTGGGATTTTACCTCCAGGACACTGCGCAGGTACATCACTTGTGTTTTGTATCTCTGTCTGTAGTAAAAATGACTATTTTATACAATTAGTAGCCTATAATTGTTAACTTTCCATTACTGGTCTAGATATTCAATGTCCACTGTGTTATAGTGAAGCAAGCCTATCTTTTTGTATGATGGTATAGACAATATATTTATTTTGCACTGCCCCAGACCAAACTGTTTGATTGACACTTGTGTATGGTGTTTAGGACTGGTGCGGTGACTGACACCAGCATAGTGGCCTGCTCTTTCACTCCCTGCGGTCAGCTGTTCGTCACCGGCTCCACATATGGTGACCTGCGACTGTGGGACCTGGATATGAACCATCTCCACGCAGAGAAGAACGCCCATGACCTCGGGGTCTCCTGCTGTCAGTTTGCTCCTCAGATAATGAAGGGTAGGACTCCTCGATTTGAATTATTCCGACAAGTTGCCAAATACTACATTGGCGTATATGAGCGAGCTTAAAGGTATAGCGGAGGATCTTTCCAAATTTTAGATAAGACCCGCCCTCTCCACTTTTTGAAAAGTTTGATTGATTCACCAGAATGATTGAGAATTAGGAGGACCAATAGTATAGGTGATCCACCCAGAAGTAAAAAATCCTCCGCTATACCTTTAAGTAATAATCAGACGCACTCTACTAAATGTAGATTCATAGTCCGATTTTTATTTAAATGTGAACTATACAGTTTAGTTTATTGAAATATAGAATTCACCAATGATTTCAGTCCGGGTGTCTTTATTCTATCAAAATATTCAGTAAATGCCACTCTTCATATTATGTTTTCGACTCAACTTTATTATAGTGTTTTTATTGTAAATGTATATTCTGTTTAACACTTTAATTCGCATTGTTTGCCAGATACTTCGGATTATAAAAATAAATATCATCTGATTGATGGTATTCCTTTTTAAAGAGATTTTCCTTTTAAATGGATTGAATGTTTTTTTAAGAATTTAATATTTTTATTCAGTTGGGATGCTTTATTGGTAAAGCATATTGGTATAAGATTTTTATTGGAAATAAATGCTGTTCTGTTGAACTTTCTATTCATCAAAGAATCCTGAATTTTTTTTTATCACAATTTCCACAAAAATAGCTGCACAACTGTTTTCAATGTTTCCTGAGCAGCAAATCAACATAGTAGACTGGTTTCTGAAGGATCCTGCGTGACACTGAAGACTGGAGTAATGACGCTGAAAATTCAGCTTTGATCACAGGAATACATTACATTTTAAAATGTGTTAAAATAGAAAACAGTCATTTTAAATTGTAATAATATTTCACAATATCACTGTTTTACTATATTTTTGACCAAATAAATGTGGCCTTGGTGAGCATAAGAGACTTCTTTCAAATACATTTTTAAACATTCTTACCAACCCCAAAATTTCGAACGATAGTAACTACTTTTTCAAAAGGGTAACTAGACTGTAACTTGATTACTTTAAGTTTTTACTAACTTGTAGCTTTGGCAATCTGCAAAATAGTTTAAAAATAATACTTTTGATGTTCTGACGATGAATGACTTGTTAATAAAAGTAAATGATGAATTCTCTCTCTCTGTCTGTCGTTCCCAGGCACAGGTGGCTGTGTTCAGTTTCAGCTGGCCTCATGTGGTCAGGACAGTCTGTTGAAGATATGGATTGTCTCTCTTTTGTCTGCTGCAGGTAGGACATCTGATACCTGCCTTTTGTCTTGCTTCTCTGTCTGTGTATTTAGTGAATGTGTGTGTGATTAATGATGTATGTTGATCCAAAGGCATTAAGATGCAGCTCGCTCACACTCTGACGGGTCAGTCTGCTCCGGTTCTGTCCTGTGCTTACTCTGCTGATGGACAGATGTTGGTGTCAGGGTCAGTAACACACACACACACACAATTTTTTTTTACTTCAATACAAAAAGTATTTTATTAACAAAGAGAAAATAACATCACCTTTAATTTAAAGGTACACTATGTAACTTTAGGTCCTCTAGTGGTTAAAAACAAAACTGCATGCATTTTGCAGAGGAACATTGTTTTGGTTGTGCTTCAACTGGATAACTACGGTTTACTGCTCATAAAACATTCACTACTAGGCTTAAGAGATATTAACCTGTTTAGATGGAAAGGATCTCAAGCTGAATAGCTGAAGACGTTACTGTAGGTATAACAATTAATAGACATGGTACTTCCTTAAAAAAAAAAAAAAAAATCCAGCACAGCACTACAACCATAATGAAATGACCCTTCACAATAGATAATGCTTTACAATTAACTCTGTTAGAGAGCTACATATGGCATTTTATCTGTTCAATAAAATACCTTACTCACCTGTTGAGTAATAAAAACGCCATCTTCGCTTTGCTTTTACAACATTTCAAATCCCTCAGTTCTCGCCATCTCCGAAAACCCAAGCCAAAGTTGATTCTTGCTTTATTACGAGTTCTCTTTTTGCCTGGAGGCTCTCCTCTGTTTGGCGTTTTTAAACGGGTGATTCCCTAGAGAATCGAGATTTAGCTGCTCCATGTCAACCTTTCTTGCTCATCGTGACATCTAACCTAAGCCACTCTCACACCATACACGTGTTAAAGTAGCTGGAGCAAAAAAGTTACTTACTTTATGTTAGAACAGGGGTCAACATTTTTCAGGGCAAGGACCCCTTAGGCGATAGAGACATGGAGCAGGGACCCCCGAAAACAAAATGTGTAAAACAGAGCTACATATTAAGTATATAGCCTTCAATATTAATAGGAACTAACTATATTGTGATTAAGAATAAGTTAAATTATGTTAAGACAGTAGATCAGAACTATGCACATTATTGTTGTTGCACATGCATCACTGTCTGTGTTTTTGCAACAGCTCCACCATAACAAAAATAGCAACGTGCAGTTAGAAATTTTAGTCATTTACAAATAATTGGAATGGAATAAAAAAAAAAAAATATTGATATGATTATTTTTCTAGTAATCTATTATTCTGCATTAACATTGCGAGTATCAAGACATGCCATATTTTTTGTCCCAGACTAGTTATCATTATGTCATTGTCCCATGTCCCATGTCATTGTTATGGCAATTTCGAGAGTGAATCCTGCATTTATATGTAGATGTCACTTCCAAAACTTTGCAGCGTGTATTGGCCATCGGTCCTCTTAGCATCATGAAAAACAATACTTTTATTCAATGGATAGATAGCCTCGAAAGAGCGCTCACTTTACAATCACTAAAAAGCTGTCACTCATCTCACTTCGCGATCTCACAACATTACATTAAAATCAATAAAGTTGTCTACACACTGCATAATGATTCGCTTACTTGCACCCTGTCTTTGTTTGTTAATGGGAGGATTTGCGAGAGCAAGCAGAACTCATCACTGAACAAAAAACTTGGGCGTTTTGTGCGGTGAATGGATTGTAACTTAAACACCTCTGATTGGACATTGCATTCAAGAGATCAACAAACATGTCTGCATGAATGAATTTGCATAAATTTATAATAATGTATACATGCTTTTTTAAGTATCTGCCAAATCCATAAATGCAGATCATGTAAATGTATATAGGTCCTGCCTTGCAGTTCCATTGTTTTCCACTGGATGGTGCTGTGTAATCACAGAAGAACACCATGAAAGATGAGCGCTGGTCTTGAAGTCTGTTTGCTAATAATCTCTGATGAAATGGATTTTTCATCTACTATGTGTCAGCAGGCAGACAAGCTCAGTTTTACTGCACATAAAGGCCATAGAGAGCTCGTCTGACTCATGCCTTTTAAATGTCACTCTCTCTTTTCCCACAGATCGGTGGATAAGACCGTGACTGTGTATCAAGCTGTGAGTCTCATTCATATTCATCGTATATTTCTGTCCAACCAATAAATATAAAAGATGACTGACAGCTCAGCCCACTTGGATGTCTGTAGCATAACATTTATAACAATGAGTTCTACTTTGCAGAACGAAGGCATCTTACTTTACACACTTAACCAGCATGACAGGTGAGTTCTGAGTCATGATTTCTGAGGTCTGAACTCTCAGTTTAAGCTGTTGAACCCTGTCGGTCGGTCTCTTCCTGTTGGGCAGGTATGTGACGGCCTGTGCCTTTTCCCCTACGGCCCCTCTCATCGCCACCGGCTCCATGGACAAAAGCGTTAATATCTGGAAGGTAGAAGATGGCAGCTGTGCTCAGGGTGGGTTCATTGACAATGAATACGGGTCAGTCCTGTTATACAGTACTTTAGAAACTCTGTAACCGGAAGTATTTCTGTGCCAGCTTGTATCAATTACATCGTTACACCAGTAGGTGGAGACAAGTGACTGTTAAAAAAATGTATTTATCATTGAATCATTCATTCATAAGAATCATTCAAAAACGCTGATTCATCCAGTAATGAAGTGAGTGAGTTATTGAATCATTCATTTCAACCTATGTTTTAAACACACAATTCTTTTAAATTAATTAAAGATTGCAGCAATGAACAGTTTGTTATTTTATTTAGTTATCCATACAGAATCGTAGAATTGTGTATTTTAAACAAAAAATGTATTCTCAATTGACTCAAAATATGATACTGACTTTGATATGCAAACAATTAAAAAAAAATGTTGTCCATGCAATGGAAGTCAGTGAGAACCCAAAACTCTTTAGTCACCAGTTTCTTCAAAGTATCTTCTTTTGTGTTCGCCAGAAGAAAGTGAGTTATACACTTTTGGAATGACATAAGGGCAAGTAAATGATGACAATATTTATTTTGGGGTGGACTGTCCATCATAAAAAATGTGAAAAATATTTTATACAGTATATTGAAAGATATATTGGTGGTATGAAAATACTGCAGAGTAGGAATGATCCATACACAGAGAGTGCAAATTACAAAGTATTTGTTTTATTTGTTTTAAGAATGAGAAAATAATTGTCTGTGCAATAAGATGATTGTTTGCTTTTTCTGTCTTGTCATTTTCCCCCTGTGTGATTCCTGAAACTGAAGGCAAATCTTTTCCTGGTGAGTGTGTGTTACCAGTTTTTATTGTTTGTTTAGTCTGTAACTTGCAGACAGTGTGCACATTCTGGCTTTCAGGGCACAAAAAATAAACACTCAACAAATACTTGACAACAAAAATACAAACTGAGCAGTGTTTGTATTGTTCTGATACACTGATCCACTGCTAAAGTGTGTTTACTGCTGTTACGAAGCTCAAGAGATTAATCCAGTATAACATAATATAGACATAATATACTATAAGCATGACAGCTGCTTGTAACCTGAAATCTGTCCCTAAATGATGATATGACGTGGGAGTCAAGCCCATTTTAATGTTCAGTTATATTTGTTCTTGTGTTCCTCATTTCAGATGAAGTTGCTTCAGTTTCCAGCAGTGAAGGTAAGAGAAATCCAGACCATTATACATATATATACTTTTTATGAATTTGTTTAAACTTTGTTTTTGGGGTTTACCTGACTAGGTTTTCATGCTTGAATGTTCAAAAAACATATTTTTCACGTGTTTTACACTGTTGCAGCACCTCTCTTCCCAGTCTGTCAATCTGCTTTATTTAGTTCCTCTCTATGAAGCCCCTCCTTCCAAAAAGCCCAATGTGCTCTGATTGGTTGACTGTAATTGTGTGTTGTGATTGGTCAACTGCTTCAAGCGTTTCGGGAATGTCACGCCCCTTACCACAAGGCAACCAAGCCTTGCCCCTTTTTTTGCACATGTCTTGGGCAGGAATTATTAAAATGAGGAATATTGTGACAACTACTGTCGAGGGGTTTCAGAGAGTTCAGAAACAGAGTTTACTGATATAGAGAATAACTCCCAATGGAGTGAACTTTGTGCTTTATAACGTTGCAGAGCTCAAACAGTAACATTACACACTAAAAAAAGCATAAAAGGTAAATCTCACACTATTGTTATAACACCGCTAGCTGCATGTAATACTGCTACCATGTTCAATAATTACTCAGTGTGAGTCAGAGACACAGGAGAGGTGTAGTATCAGACCGAATACACAAACAGGGAAGAGAATGAGATGTATTCTTCTGTCGTCCTTCAGAAGTTTCTCTGGGGTGATGGATCACAGCTGCAGATTCAGTCCAAACACACAGTGCACTCCGTGAGCTCTACTGGGCTTTACATACTCTGACTGGTTTAACTGCTTGTGTGTGGAAGAAATCTGATGAGATCTACATTATGAATAACAAAATAACATCTCACACACACTAGGAACTCAAAGTATTGCAAATGATCTGACTGCATCCTGAGCGGATACATGTTGTAGAACATTCCACCTCATGATTTATGCATTAGATGCAGTGAGAGAAGAGTTGACCCGCATTCTTATTAACAATTCACTTTTGATCTTCGGCTTAATTCGTGATTAGTTTTGATGGTACGTTTCATCACATATAAGATTGTTCATGATTAAAAAAAAGGAACATTATGGAAAAGTCTATGAAAAATTCTTTGAAATGTTACATGTCGGTTTCATTTCATTTAAAAAAAAAAATGTAATACCATGCCCAATTATTAAATAAGGTTTTTCTTTTAAGTTTTTACATCATCATTAAATCATCAGGACAGTTGTATCTGCTTGACTTCCAGAAAAACATCCAAATTAATTTTAGTTCAGAAATGAAGAATGTATTCTTCATAGAAGAGGTATTTGCTTGTCATTGTACTGAATGTATGAATTGCATTCAGTTTTATTTTTGGCCTTTTATTAGATAAGACAGCGTAAATGAGTCAGGAAACCATGGGGTCAGGACAGACAAAACCTCAAATCTGGAATCAAACTGTAGTACCCGGAGGCGCAGCTGCATTATATGTCACACTGCTTCCCATAAGGCTTTTGCTCTGACATGAATTGCACTTTTTAGTAAATTAGTAGATTTACTACAGAAAAAGAGCATGTAATCATGTCATTGATTGACCCATACCTAGGTAACACATGTGTCCTGTTGCTGTCTCTCAGGAAGGAAGTCATGTGGACACTCCAGACTGATGGTGAGCGAGTGGTCTGAGGAAGATGTGTTGGCATGGTTACGTGAGGAGGGGCTGGAGGCCGTGATTGACGTCTTTAAATCCAATAACATCGATGGAGAGGAGCTGCTCTCTCTCACCAAGGAAACCCTCAGCTCTGATCTGCACATTGGTAAAATTACAGCACCCATTACTCAATACTGGTATTCGTGTCATACCTTGCTTTAGACTCTGGATGTCTACTTTATGTATGTACACAATTTAGATAATAATCATACTGCAGGAATGACCTTCAAGTGTTACCTCAGCTGATGTCATGAGGAGTTATATAAAAATAATGTGGATTTCACCATGTCCCTTATATATTACCTAACAGGAAATCTTGATTGGGTCATGTTTGTTTTTAGAAAAAATCATGGAAAAAGTGGCCAACATAAGAGCTAATCCTAGAGATTGTGGGGAATGTAAACATGGGATTTGTTGAGTTATGTAAAGCACTTGCCTGTGTTGTGTCCAGAAAAGAGTTTGTGTGCATCAAAGCTGATTAGTTCCACTTTGGTCCTAAAACCAGCAGCTATTTACATAAGAAATCCCATCCTAATGTGCACTTCTGAAAAAAAGTTTAAAAAAAATAAATCGATGTCCAACTCGCTGTGACCGTAAAATCACCCCATTTCATTTAGCATGACATTTGAGCAGACTTGATTCCTTTGCGGCCCACTGTGAAGGCAGTACATTGGCAGAAATGGACATGAGTCAGTCCAGTTACCTCTGTATAGTCAGATGCAGATAGTTTTGAGCCGTGGCGTGTGGTGGGCTGCTGAAATGAGAAGGCAAAGTGCTAGAACTGTTCAAGGGGTGAGCCTTCATAAAAGAGGGTAGAGTATGAAAACAGCACGCCAAATTATCCAGACAAAAATATAACGCAGCACAGTTTCAAGTTCAAAGTTTAAAAACAGTGAACAACAACAACCTATAAAAACTACACTGTAAAAAAATGTCACTTATTTCAACTTAAGTTCCGTTGCTGCTTCAAATGAAGTATAATCACATTAGCTGTATTTCAACTTAAATGATATTAAAACTGACTTAAAATCAGTTGAATCTCGTATAACTTATAAAAGAAAGTTGAAATTTCTTAAAGGTAGGGTAGGCAATTTTCAGAGCGGCCAGCAATAGCAAGTTATCTTTGAAAGCATGAGAGCCCACCCTCCCTTCAGAGCGTCTCCAAAGCCACGTCTCCTTCAAAACACATGAACAGAGCAGAGTTTGTAAAGTCGATACCTGACTGCTGCAGATTCATTTCGGCGTTGATAGCGTTGCCATTGAAAAACGCAAAAATGCGAGTCACGAACGCTCCGAGTATAAAGTCACGGGTCTCCATCTCTTCCAAATTACAGTAGTTATGGCGTGAACGCAGCATAAGCTCCTTGTTTTGGATCAGGAGGAACTGCAAAAGATGGCTGCTGTTTCAGTTGCGATGCTCATAGTACGAAACGCACTGATGATGTGTGATGTTTGGGTGCGCGGAATTATGGAAATGCATACGTTGACTGGCAGGTAGGACATTCGGACTGAATGCAATGATTGGACGAACGTTTTACGGTCCTACACCTTCCACATACGATATACATTTAGACCATTTAACTTAATGATTGCTATCAGGATGTGAAGAGACTTTCAACCAGCATAACAAAAATGTTTTTGGAAAAAAATCACCTACCCTGCCTTAGTTAAAGTAATGTAAAAACATATGTTGCCTGACTTTTGACTTATTGATCAAATCATAAAATGGCTCTTTCTATTTTCTAACAAGTAAGTCAAAACATTATATGATTTTTTTTAACTATAAACATTGAGAAAATGTTTGTACTTACCTCTACATGTCCTCCTGCAACGACAGACTGAGACGACCAAAAACCAGAGATCAACTCCTAATCAAGTGTCAGTTTGTGTTAAAGGAATCACCTGGATTCTTTGCTAGACTTGGTTTCTTGCTGCAGAACAATTGGGATATCCAATTTAGGCTTTTTAAAGTATCAATTGATTGATATTTGCTTCGCCTTTTTCAAATTCCTCAACTCCACAGCCACGCAAATCACTGTTACAAGTTTTAAAATCTTGCGTCGCAAAGATAACAGTTGACAGGACTAACAGAAACGGACTAATCACAGGTGTATGATATGCACCTATGGGGGGAGGGGAAACTAGGAAACTGACAGCAACTGACCATGGAAACTGCTATTCTAGCAGATGTCATTCTTTTAACTAAATAAAGTTATATATTGTGATTTTACATTTATTATAATTATTGTTTATTAAATTGTTTTGTACATCTATTTGGAAAATGCCCAACTTTTGTGTTAGTTAAAAACCACATAACTCACAGATTAGCATTTAGTGTCATTTGAATTTAATTTTGATTCACGTTACAGAATTTTGTTATGTCTCAGTGGTTGAGTTGTTTACTCATAACTCCTTCCCCACCGGTGTTCTTTAAAAAAAAGTTGCCAGACAGAATATTTTGATGTGTGAATATATGAACATACAATATATCAAAAGAAAACAGAGTCTCTGCTTTTAAACAAGAACACAATTTTTTATGCATCCTTTTTTTCATAAAACAAAAAACATTTTGAACAAAAAGCTGAGAAAATCACGTTTTTGTCAAAGACTACGTCAGGATCGGATTCAGAACGACGATCAAAACATAGATGGAGTAGATCGAGTCCAGATCGGGGGTTGGGGGGGGGGGGGTGAGCTCTCTGAAATGCTTGATTCAGATTGGTCAGTCACGACATTCTGAGGTTAGTTATTCCCCGATAATGACCATTGTCAATAGCAACGCTGTATAATGACCGCTCAACCGCCGCTTCTTTCATGTCTCTTGTACCTCACCGCAGAGGCGTGCTCAATTTAAATTTTTCAACTTCATATGAGCTTTATTAGCATGACCGTGTATCACAATGTTGCCAAAGGATTAACATATTATATATGAATAATTAAAAAAACATGACGTATGCTCTCTCTCATTTATTCATATGCAGCTGGTGCCATCTTGCACCTCAATTATCAACTGTAAAATGAAACCAGAGGACTTCAGTATGAAGTTTTTAATTCCATTAAAGTTGATTTGCGGGGCAACTGCCAACATGATAGTTGTTTGTTATCATAAGGGCACTTGCTTTTCATCTGTATATTATATTTGGAATTACCAATACACTCTTGCTACACTTTAGGTGCTCAATTCACTGAGCTCAAGTGAGGCAAAAGAGATGGACAGTACTTTTTTTTTTTTTTTTTTGGCACTGCCTCCTTTGCTTGCTTACATTCAATAATATTGTCTGTGCCGCACATTATTGTTCCCAGCATTTACAGAAAGAGTGGGACACTACTGGGATTGGAGACCAAACCACCGCTGTTCTGTTAGCACAGATGTATTGATACGTGTACTTGAGTGTCACACTTGTCTGTGATTGGATGTGTTGAAGTGTTCTTGTGCTCTCTCAGAGTCTCTGGGCCTGCGGAGTAAAGTCATAAAGAAGATCGAGGATTTGAAGATGGCACCCGTCTCTAACGGCACTCCCGACGAGTACCTCTGTCCAATCACACGTGAGATCATGAAGGACCCAGTGATCGCTGCTGGTGAGAGTCTGAGAGGTGTTAACCTGCTTGATGGACATTTAGTTTGGAGTTTAAGCGTTTTGTTGTTGTTTTCTGCCTGCAGACGGCTACTCGTATGAACGGGAGGCCATTGAGAGCTGGATCAGCACGAAGAGCCGTACCAGTCCTATGACCAACCTGCCCCTGCAGACCACCCTTCTGACACCCAACCGCACTCTGAAAATGGCCATTTTCCGGTGGACCACTTCTCAGTGAGCTCTCATAACACTGACCCTAGATCAGTCAGGCGAGTAAGACTTCACTGTGAATGCATGTAGGTTAAGTGCAAATGAACTAAGATGTCAGGCTAATAATCAAGTTTTTGTATGCTATGCTGGTACATAAGCTAACTAATACAGACATTAATAGTCATTATAATGTAGTTCAAACAGCTTTATCATAACATTATCATTATTTTGTAGGAGTATCTATTAAAAGTAATTTGAGCCAATGAGATCGCTTGGGGTCCTAACAGAGACCCGATTTCGATGAGGACCTGATTTGTCACCACACCGGGTTTAGATGAGTACTAGAATTAACATTAAGCTAGTATAACCATTGTTTGTTTACACCAAAGTCCCTTTCAAGGAAAGTCTGTTCACTCGGCGGCCATATTTGCAGCGCCTCCGGGGAGCTATTTCGGGCATCCAAGACCAAATCCTATCTATTTGAATAGGGGATATCCTTAAATCTCAAAAACCGCTTGGCGAACTCACAATTACATAACATATTTAAAATCAGCAACAAAATCTGACATAAACTCTCCCATATGTCAAATAGTATAAAAAAATGTATTTTTCTGGCTAGACTAGCCAATGACGGGAGTCATCCATCCGTCATCCATCAGCAAAGAGATGGTAGTTGTCACATGCAGATTGAAGAGTAAGTGGTTCATAATCAGGCTAAAACTCCTAAATGATTCTCCATCATAACACAGCAGTGTTGAGTGGCCTTAAACATCATAATAAATGTTTATCATCCCCTTTCTGCGCAGTAGCGGACATATTGCTGGCATAATTATTGCGATTGCAGCACATAATTATGATTCCTCCTGCGGCTGTTCTGTATCTCCCATCATGACTCATGTTTGAATACAGATGAAATTCTCCAGTTGATTTGGTCTTATTCCATAAAATGATTTTTGAGATGAGCTATTAATCATTTAAAGGGTATAATGTTGCTTGTATAAAATAGTTCACATACTTAAAATCAGGTAGGCTATGGATTTATTAGCAGATGCTTATTGTAACCCGCTCAGTGACCGGATTTCATGGCTTTACGATGTAACCATATTACTGTATATAAGAGCACCTGTCTGATGAACATGCAGCAGTAAAATCAACCTGTTGAACAACAGACTTTTGGCTTGAGATTCATTTTAACATTGATTAATGATGATTGCTTAGGGATGCATGAATCACTGGAGTTTCAAACAAATCTCTAACCTTAGTATTAAAGAATAGTTAGTTACCTTTATAGTTTTCGTTCTTGGTGTAAACGGGCCTTTAATGTCCCACTTCTTTCTACTGCACTGCCATTTATCAACGTGGATCAACACGATCGTCTGAGGTTTTTTACTGTAAATTACACTTGTGGTCTAGACAATAATTCATTCCCTTACCTTTGTCCAACAAATAAGCATCATTACTAAGGTTTTTCTCCATCATCAAATCTTTCCACCTTTTTGTGTATTGCGTATATTTTTATGCTAATTTTTTATATCTTTCTGTCTTCAGACCTTTTCTGATTCTACGGACGTTGAGGTATCTACTGATTCTCCCATTGTCTCCGCTGGTAAAGCACAATAATAAGTGTGTTTCATTGTCCAATTTTCGCTCTTCGTATCACCGAACAACACTAACGTATCTATACTACCATGCCACAGAGGCGGCAGCCAATGAGCGTTAGGATTCTCTCTGACCTTTAGGCTGTTTTCCAAAACTTTTCCAGATCAGGCAGACTGAGTGATCAAATAAGACTTGTGTGTCCGGTCCAGACATAACCAACCTTTCTACATGGGTTGCTTTGTAAACGACATAATCTCACTCTCCAAATAAGCGCCCTGTCGAGTCAAGGTGCATAACGTCTAAGTTGCCCAAGAAAAGTTGTCATGGTGAAATCTTTGGACATAATGGGTGCTTTTCAAACTGAAGGCTGCATCCTACAAAGCCTGCATATCTTGGCTGCCACGTCATCAAACGTCGCTGAAGGCCATCTCAACTTGAAGGATCCTTGGAAAGCAGTCATTCACTGTATTGCATTAATAGAAAGGCAGTTAATATAAAAGTAGTTTTCCAACATTAAGTTCAACATTGTGGCTTTTAATGCTGAGGACTCTGGCCTACAAGCCTCAGAAGGACTGGACTATGAAGGACACAGCCTCTCTTTGATGCAGCCTTCCGTTTGAGAAGCACCCACTGTGTGAATACCGTGTGAATATTTCCGGCGTTTCCATCCGTTTTGACGTTATCTTGTGTCGCGTTCTGAGTGATGCATAAGACTATTTGAAATCTGATTTGAGCAGCCAGGGGGTCCAGACTGAGACATCTGTAAAAATATGATTAGAATCGCATTTCAATCCACCACCTCCAAATGTGGTTTGAATCAGATTTGTAGAAAAAAATAGGAATCTGATTTCATGTGTTTTATGTTGTCCAGACGTTCAAAAAACCCATCTAGATAGGCAGCGCTTGCTGTCTGAACATAGGTCACGTGACCAAAATATTGTTGACCGCATATAATTAAAACCCTTTAGAAAACTATTATGAGTATGTAAATGAGTGCACACTATTCAGATGACTCTTTGCAAAACTTACCTAACGAGTAAAACTTTCTAAATTAGCAACCAACTGTCCTAATTCTTTAGGACTTTACAAAATAAGAGAGAAATGTAACAAACTAAAATAACCGAAGTCTTAAACTGGGGTTTATTGTATATGATGCTGAAATATTCAAATACAATTCGTAACAGCCCTATACATCAAATTAATTGCAAATAATGTACATATGAAATAACATCTGTCCTCATAGACACCTGAATATGGTTCACCATAACATGCATGTAAACCTGGTGTCCTTTATACAGTTCATGTCAATCTCACACTCAAAGTTGTATTTCATAATATATAGCTGTGCAAAAATAACTAATATATAAAATATAATATTGTTTTAATCAGACAACCAAGCCATAAATAAATCAGTCAAAACTGTGAGTAATTTAAGAAGGAAAGACTTCCCGACAGAAATACACACACGCAAACAGACTCATCACCATTCAAACATGAAATGCTTTTGAATACACATAGTACTGGTCCACGATCCAACTGTAAAAGACAGTGTTTCATCTTGGTAGACGTCCTATGTCCTTACTGAAGTCTAAAGTCAGGTAAGGTATCTTAATACATTAACACATCATCTGTATTATAGCTCTGCTCTCTTTTAATGTGCGGACGCAGCGTTGCGGATTCAAACATGTGCTTAAATACCTCTGAAGCTGTAGTTGTAAACGGAAATGCAAGGCAATCTTTTACTCGTGTGCGCTTACCTGGAGCACTCACACAAAAACGCTTTGAATTTAGTCTTCAAAACCGACTCAAACGACATTGAGTTCGTTGATGAAAACCGAGCTCCTTATATTAAAGTCGTAAGATTGTAAATAATTTGTGCTCGACGTAAAGTATGAGTTTGTAGCTACACGTTGGACTCGATAAAGGAGCGTTTCGGTTTGATGGAGCTGATCAGGATGGGGTTGTCCCGGGCCAGGCTGGCCTGCTTGTGCTTGGTGTCGTTGTAGTGCTGCTGGAGGGGGTTACAGTCCTTGTATCCGTGTCCAGGATGAAACTCGGGCGTATGAGTGCTGTTATGGATGGGCTCCTGATACGCGCTCATTTTAGCGTATTGGAGGTCACTAGACAGTCCTTGCGAGTGCGTGTTCATGACAACACTTACATTGTGACCTACGAGGCCTTCTGGCACAAGTCCCTGCCAGCCGTAACTGGACACTAGGTTGCCATGGTGACCTTGCAGCTGCAGCTGCTGCTGGATACGTGCAGTCTTGTCAATGACACCCATAAAGGGGCGTGGCTTATGCTCAGATTGCCTCGTGCCGCTGTCGGGAGCGCTCGCCACCGAATTGCGTACGCGGCTGTTATCCGTCAGGTTTCCGCTGGAGGAGCTGGACACTCTCACGCTGCTGCTCCTGCAAAATTCCCCCCTTGGCTCAACACTGCCTTCGGCCTTCTCAGCGTGTCCAAACTGAATGGCGCCCTCTCTGGTACCACTGAGGGGACCCCTCTCAACACTGCCAATGTCAATGCAAGGCCCTGCTCGGAGTGAGGTGGGTCTGTGGCGGCTCGGCATGGGGCTCGACCCGGCGGTCTGGGGCGGCCTGCCCTCGACGTGTAGCGCGCTGCTGTACTCTCGGTTTTTCATGCTTTGAGCCTGTCTGGACGGAAGGCGTCTGTGGGCGGCCCGTCCCAGGGCAGCCGCTGAGACGGCAGGCTGGGCACCCGATATCGCCAGGCCTAGAGAATCGGGCAAGGTGCGGCTCTGATGCCAGCTCTCCTTCCTCTTCTCCTGCCGAGAAGATTCTTGTTCACGCCGCTCCTCCTCCTCATCTGCCTGCAACATGTTAATGCTCAGGCTGTCTGGGCTTTTCTCCAAACTCTCAATGTCTTGGTCATCTTCGTCATCATCGTCTTCCTCGTCGTCGTCATTGTCTTCCTCGTGGTGTGAGGGGTTGGCGTGAGAGGTAGGGTGTTTAGAACCCTGTCGCTGCAGGTGCTGGGACTCTTCCTCCACGCGTGCCAGCAGACGTCGGATCTCTCGGTTACTGGGACACAGACGTGCCGCTTCATAAAGATCAGCCAGCGCAGCTGCAAACTGCCTGGGAGAGTGGAAAGGAACTGGTAAATATTTAATCATTATTATGTGCACTATATGGATTAGATCTATGCTTTCTCTCTGTAAATCCCGTGAGCTTCCTTACTGCCTACTTCTAAACATGGGCAGCAGTCTATGTCAGGGGTTCTCATCTCTGGCCCTCGAGGTCCACTTTCCTGAGTTTTTCTCTAGCTTATTCAGGGAAGTTTCATCAGGGTCAATCTAAGTCTTCAGGACTACTAGAAAGTTACAGGAAGTTGAGTTTGATCAAGGTTGGAGCTGAAAAGTGAATCTTGAGGGCCAGACAAGGGAACCTTATAAATGACTAAGACTCTTATTACAGGCAGCAACTTTAAAGCGACTGGTTACCATTCACAGCTGATTTTGAAATTAGCATTTTTGTTAAGCTAACAACTATCCCATAACAGGCAACATTGGCCAGTGTCTTGCACGTGGGCAGTTATCTGCAGGTACCCGACTGGTGGACCAATACAATTTGATGAAACGGGAGGAAAATATTTACCTGGTCATTTGCTGTGCGGGTCGGGAGTCAATAGGCACAGGCAGACTGCGGGTTAAATAGCCAATGTTATTTTCGGTACCGGCTGATAGGTACTGTAGGCAGCTGCTTTCAAAAACTCCCCTACATATTTATGTTTACGCTATGAAGAGTGTCGAAGACTTGCATTTTGCAGTGTTAAGCATTATAGCCAATCGAGGGCATGAACGCAAAGGACAATCAGAGGTGTTTAAGTTTGCACAGAATCCTCTCGTGCAGGACTCTGATGTGAACAATAGTCGTAGAGGCGTTTGCTTTTCATTTAGATTAAAGCTGCAATCCGTAGTTTTTCCTCTTTGTCGCCATCTCTGTTCGAAATCTGCAATTGCAGTTATTCGCGGAATTATCAACTTTATGTGGGTTGTGCCTCGGCACGGCACAGCGCGGATGAATCCAATTTTTTGAGGAGAATGTGCGGCTGTCAGTCACCACGCCGGTGTGAATACTGTCATTCGGAATCACAGATTCTACTTTTTGGAAGTATGACCAACACAAGAATACTCACCGGAAAATGTCATCTGAACAAGTGAGTAACATCCACTTTTGTTCTGACCAAATAAGGGAAATTAAAGGCTGATTAAATCTAACGATCACTTATCATATCACGTCAAACCGTGCAAATTATACTTTGTTCTCAAATTGTTAATGTTAACTACATCAGCATTGCGTGACTACATTTAATGCCCTTCCGATATTTATCCTTGTTTTCGCATGGCCCGGTTGCAGTCTCTTTTTTCTGTAGCCACTCCGAAGTCTTTTGCGTTTTACAACGTGTGAATCTCCAGTTGTCGTTTGAACCTTTCTGGATCCACCATCAAATTGATAAGTTATCAAGTGCTGTGAGAAAAGGCTTTAAATCTCCACCTCCAACATCCTCACACGCAATATAGCCTACTAGCCGAGACTCCTTCTTTATGTGTACAAATGTGACGTAATGATGCTCGAATTTCCCGTGGAAATCCACCAGTGCCACTGGACTAATTTTTAACCCAAAAAAAGTACGGACTGCAGCTTTAAGTTGCACTAGCATACTTATCTACATTTTGAGTTAATCATTACTCATAGTTACAAAGCCTGTCCTGTGTTTAGTTTTACTAAATAAATACTTAAGAATTAACCTGTGCTAGTCAACAGAAGCACACAGATTTGCACGATCACTGCACATTAGAATGCCATTTCAAGGAATTAGCGCTGTACTTTAATTGAATCACGCGAGGGACTGAGTGGATGACAGCTCACAAATATTCTAACAAATTTGCACAGTGATTAACTAGAATAATCAAAAATGCCACTGTATAACAAAAAGGTTACAACCCCTGTACTATAATAAGCACAACTATAATTAAATCACACAGAAATATTGGGTGAAATAATATATTTGTCATTTGATGGTACTATTTTTAAAAAAAACAAAATCCTTTGGCTTGGCCCAATATTTGATGTCTTGATTCTGATTTTCGATGTCGTGACTTTCAAGTTGCCTTATAAATAAGGTTAAAATGGGTAGCATTATTAGAGTGTAGCAAAATGTGATCGTTGCAGCTGTTGGATTTGGTTGTTGCAGTGGGGTGCCAATACTATATATTTTTTTTAATATTCTATTTTTATAATCATAATTTTACGAGTACATGTTGACTATAGTACAATGACAATTTATGCATCAGGCTAATAAAAGTTACACTAACCTGCAAAATAGACATTGCTGGAAAGGTACACATAACACATTAGTAGTTCATGACTTCATTGTTTGAGTTTGATTCAAGTTTAAATAATATCCAGAGATGACTCAATTGTTCAGACAACTTGACAAAGTCCATGAAACACACCAGTGACTCCTGTATTGCATTTCATCCAATTCGCGAACTGGGTGAACTGATTCATTAATAAGAACTGCCCAAATGGAGAGTTTTGTTATATGTTCGGTTTCGCGTGCAGACAGCAAGGACGATGGAAGCGTTTCACTCTTATCAGGAACAATTCACATGCTCTTTACCTGCTGCTCCTTTTGGCTCTGGCACGTGCATAAAATGCCTCATAGGACTTTGGTTTGAGCTCGAGTGCTTTGGTGGCAAACTCCTCAGCCATGCCAAAATCCTGTCAAGAACAGATGTGAAAGGAAGAAGAGAGGAAGAATATGCATGACAAGAAGAAGGGACAGTGGAAAAATGAGGACCAATCAAGTTTTCAGCAAGTTTAACTCTGTCTTAATTAGACCCATGAGAGTGATTAGTGCACTCATGGCAGCACTGTTGCATTCTGGTACTGATGCGTGCATACCAAGTTTCTGGATTTACTTGTTCACATTCTACCTCAGTCCCTCTTTCTGCTCTCATGCATGAATCTGTAATCAGGAGTCTCTCGTTGAAATTCCGTCCTTGAGTCTGAGGTCAGAGATTCAATGAGAAGCCGTAACTGTCAGCCCTAATGATGCACTTAAAATGTTTAATGGTGGAAGATCCTATTAAAATAACCATTAGAACTTCAGGATGCATGTGTAATTAGGAAACACGTAGCAGGACACATAGTGACTCTCTCTCTCACACTCACATAATCTGCCTCCTAATTGCACTCAAAACACTCTCTATACAGCCTGTGAAGCTCTTCTCAACCTAGACAAACCATTACAATTATCCTGGAGAAGATGAGTGTGTATGTGATCTATATAAAATGCCTATAGCCATTTGTTTATTAATACACAGAGATATATTGGCATCCAACAATTGTTAGTCATGTTGTTGAAGCCTTTAACCTCTATCCACTTAAGTTGTGCATATACTCATGTGACATACGTTGGTTTTGCGGCGGCAGCGGGACAGGTTGAGATAGAGGGAAACCCGGAGCTCCCTGAATGCCTTCAGGTCTTCCCCGAAACCTTCCCTTGGAAACTTCCTCAGTGCATACTGATACCTCTGAGCAGCTTCCTTCATCTTTCCTTTCTGAGAACGAAGGAGAGAAAAGGGAAGAGAAACAAGTCTCAGAGGACCTTCATGAAAATGTACCATAGTGATCATTGTTTATGTAGTATTTGTTGTAAGAACATAGTAACTACAGGTAAAACCACAAATGGCTCTTCAATACAATGGTTAGATCAATGTAATTGTGGTTTCCGTATGGCATGTGTAGAGCTACTTTTCAGTTTACTCAAAACTCTTTGTACCCCGAGGGATGCTACTGTAGTTGGTGGTGACAGACCTTATAAAGCAGGTTTCCCTCCTCCATGAGTCTCTGCAGAAGAATGATGAGGATGTCCGGTTTGGAGGTGGCCATGGCCCAGGCAGCGTTACCTTCAAGAGAGAAAGAGACATCAGTCCTGACAGTCAATAACACACAGAACGATTCAGAGAAGAGAGACTTTCCTAATGCTTGTACCTGATCGCTCATAAGGAGATGTTCTGTAGCCTTTAGCAGTGATAGTGACAGCAGTGCAGAAAGAAAGAAAACAAGAGAAAGCGTAAAAGAATAAATGCAAGGGAAAAACTCAAGAAGAATAGATATGAGCTGAAATTGGGTAGGAATACACACTACCATCAAAAGATTGGGGTCGGTATGATTTTTTAAATGTTTTTGAAAGTCTCCATACTCTCCTGTGTTTATTTGATCAAAAATACAATAAAACAGTTGTTTTCTATTTTTGAATATTTTAAAAATGTAATTTATTTGTGATGGCAAAGCTGAATTTTCAGTAGCCATTACTTCGCAGCAATTACTCTAGTGTCACATGATCCTTCAGAAATCATTCTAATCTGCTGGTTTGCTGCTCGAAAACGTTTCATATTATTATCAATGTTCAAAACAGTTGTGCTGCTTAGTATTTTGGTGGAAACCATTTTTTCAGGATTCTTTGACAAATAAAAACTCAAAAGTATTTGATCAATTTGATGAATGAGTGAATAAAAGTATTCATTTCTTTAAAACAAAAATCGTACAGACCTTTTTAACAGTAGTGTATATATTGAAAAAATGAAGTTAAGCAATACGGTTTGAAAACTATATCCACAATCTCGAGTGCCTTTTATAAATCAATTACAACATAATAAAAAAAAAAATATATATATACACTAAATCATTATATTTATAAAGCAAATGTGCCATCCTTCCATTAGAGTAATTCCTAGCATGTAATCTGCAGCTAATAGAGAAACTAGGCAAACTATATCATGCATTTGAAAACAGCTGGAATGATATATCAACCAATCAGCATTCAAGACTTAAATAATTTGGTTTATTACACTGAAATATGTTAAAACTGCAGAAGTGTTACTTCGGGCTAACTTTAAGAGAACTACAGTAACTAAAGGGTGAAACTATTCATTGGCAGACTTTCTAAAACAGCAAATCTCTTGTGATGGTTTGGATGCGAGCATGACATCTAAAAAAAATGGAAACTAGATATTTTTGCTTGTCCTGCAGTATTACTTGTATACCAAGGGGAAATGAGCATGCAAAAAAATTGCTAACCTCTATATTGCTCCCTTCTAGTGGCTAACTGGAAATCTCTGCTAATGCTAATTTAAAGCATGGGTTATTTTTCAGTGGTTATGGAGATTTTTCTTTCCTTCAATCCACAGCTTTTCTGAACCGTGTCTAGTGCGTAGACAAGACAAATCACACCACAACGTCATTAAAATGCGTCTGGCAAAGTCATTGCCATCATCAACCTCAGACTGGTAGAGACAGTCGCCGTTTCAGATGTAATTAGACGTTTTTAAACTGGAGGGGGAATTTGTTCTGCTAAGGTTTGCACTCTGTGACTTTGGGTAGAAAGCTGAGTGGACTTCGCTATAAAAGTCTTTGCCCTGTCGCAGAGCGTGAATGACAGTCCCATACATCACCAGCGTCCTACTTAACTGTGGACTAACCGTCCTGCACGGCTCTGCTGCGAATATGGCCTGGTTTCAATTGCATTTAGGACTCAGCAAAGGAACACCGTGCTTTTACTATCCGAGAAAAGGGGAGAACAAATGGAACTCACCACATTCTAGATTTAGAATGGAAAAAACCCTCTTGAGAACCTGACTGTGGCGATCTAGATTCTAGAGGACGGCACTTGAACCCATGAGAGATATGGAAGAATGTGTGTCATGATGTTCTGAGGTGAGACTCACCCAGTTTAGCCCCTTTCTTCAGCAGAGTGACCACGACTGAGGTGTTTCTGCTACCGATGGCCCGGTCCAGAGGTCTCATGCCGCTGTAGTCCATGTGTTCGATCGCCGCTCCGCACTCGACCAGGTAATGCACCTGAATACAGATCACGCAGATATGGACACGGCATAATACTGAGACACAAGTGTCCCGAGTGTGTTTAGGTCTGCAAAGAGAGAGATTATCTCAGCTTACTATGTCTGCGTCTCCGTAGAAAGCAGCGAGGTCCAGCGGGGTACGTCCATGCTTATCCGTGTGGTCAATCTGAGCTCCCCTCTCCACTAGAAACTCCACCACTTTCTTCTGCCCTTTCAAACATGCCCACCCGAGCGGGGTCAGACCTTCTTTATCCACTGTTGTCAGACATGCTCCTACAATAAAAACACAATCATAATGGACTTTATTTGACAGAATGATGCCAGTTTTGTCAAATGTAGTGGTACAGTATATAACCCTGTAAATATGTGTTTTTTTGTGGAGTGCAAAAACTTAAGGCATTTATAGACAAGTAGTATAGCAGACTACTTACATAAAATGCATACGGTAAGTATCAGTTGTCACTCTTTATCTCCCAATACTATCTTGGTAAGATGAATTTAAATTCTGTGTTTGATCAAAGCTCTGTAATTTTATTTTTATTGTGGGGGCAAAATATATAATGCAATGCAATAAAATGATGATTGAGAGATCTGTTGTATTATATTTAATACTCACATTTTAACAGAAAAAAAAAGAATAATAATAAAATGGTGAATGGTTAAATCAAGTAAACCAAAGTTGTTCAGTCCAGTAAGTGTTCATCTTGAAATATTACTAATAATACACATTATTTTTATGTTTAAAAATTTCACACCAAAAAGACAAGTGTACACAACCTGAAGGTGGGCATTTTTACAACTATACTAAAAGACTTTTTACTTGCTAAAAGTCATTTTTTTCAGCAAAATTTTGATCAAGTTGATCATTTAGAGGCCTTTGAAATTTGATACAGTAGGCTTTAGGGTTATGGTAGATTAAGGACGATCACTGACCCTGTGAGAGCAGGAAGTCCACGGTCTCCAGGTGTCCCTCACTTGCAGCCACCATCAGTAGAGAGCGTCCATGTTTATCACTGCAATTCACGTCTGCGCCACGCTGCAGAAACAACTCTGCTATCTGGAAGAGAGAGAGAGAGAGAAGAAAAGACATTTAATAGAGATATCAATGTAAAATCTGACAGAAGTCTGAAGTTTTTGTTTTTCTGTGTAATAAATTGTGTTACCTGTGTGTGTCCATGTCGCACTGCATTAAAGACGGGTGCCACCCCTCTGCGGTTGGGCTGTGTTACACTGGCAGCTTGATCCAGCAGGAACACACACCCCTCTAGTTTGCCCCGGCCAGCAGCAGCGGTCAGAGCTGGAGAAGATATGCATGCTCATAATGATGATCTATGCAGTGCAGCAGACTTCCCACTACTTCCCAATCCCTACTATACAGTATGCGAAAAACAGTCCAAAAGTGTTGTATGTTCAAAATTATGACTTTAAATGACTAACTACTTCCTCCAATATTCTATATAGTATGGATTCGATGGACACTTTACTATCCCATGGAGCCACAGGACAGGAGTTGTGAAGGTCAGTAAGTGATGAAACGGACACTGGTAGGTCATGTGACAGTGACAACATGGCGGATGTAGTACGTCCGAATTTGTTTCATATTACGCATGTTGTTATATAGACAATTTTTTTGATCAATGAGTTTTACGTTTACATTTATGCATTAGCAGACACTTTTATCCAAAGCGACTTACATTGTATTCAAGGTATACATTTTATCAGTTCAAGCATTCCCTGGTAAAAGAAACCATGACCTTGGCGTTGCGAAAACATACTTTTTTAACAGTCATGTAGCAAGTTTCAAACCAAATGCAGTACATATTAGACAGTATGCGGCTTCAGACGCAGCTTAATAGCTCTTGAAATACTGCATTTAATGACAAGGCTTACATGTAAATTATGCATAGCACAATGTCTTATATGTAATGTTTTACACACTGACATTAATTTACAGTTTTTTACTTTACAGTAAAAATAAGATGACAAAAAATGTAGTGTAATGTGGTTTATTTACAAACCTGTTTCACCCCACAAAGTATCATGACCATCAATCTGCACTGAAAAATCGTCATTGTTCAATGCAAGCATTCTTTTTACCACCTGTAAAACATATCAATAAGATAACGATGAGTTCAGATAGTGTGTATTACATTTTAGGGAGTTGAGTGGGTGTGGGTTTGGTTCCTTTGTGTTTTTTTTAGCCTAGCTTTACTTCAGGAATAGCGCTTAATAATCACAAAATCTCTCATTCTAAATTACTTTATATAAAAAGTTAAAAACAATGGACAACAGTCTATAGTATGTCTATTTTAGTAACTAAATGTGAGAATGAGTGTTTGTTGTGTGTATGTGCGGTAGGGGGAGTATCCTGTGTGTGATGTGTGTATTTATTACCTGTGTGTGTCCCATGCTGGAGGCAGCGATCAGCGCCTGCTGCAGTGCCTTGTTCTTCAGGTCTGAACTCCACTCCTGCTCCAGAAGATACTGCACAATCTCAGCATGACCCCGCAGAGCAGCGTGAACCAGTGCACACTGACCGCTCTTATCAGCATGATCCACCTAACACACATAACACACAGATACAGTTACTTACAAAACTACACTAATCACATAAATTATTTAATGCATTTTTTTAGTTAGTGTCAAGAAGTGTGAGAAGTCATTATCACTCTATCATTATTGACAATTGCATGGTTAATGGATGAGCAGCAAAGTTCCTGCATTCATTAGTAATGCTTGCAGGAGTTAAACTAAGGAGTTAAAAGACAAATGTAACAATATAACCTTTTCACAGTTTGAAAACAGCAGAATTGTTTATTACAACCAAAAATTCCTGTGGTGTTTTTGACTGACTTGCACACTTAAGTATTTAAAGTTAATGAGGACCGCAACATTTATTCCTTGTCTCACTGTTAGAATGTTTTGGCTCCTATTTTCATATAAATACATTTTTAATTACTTTAAAGTGGCATTACAAACAGGTTCTCCAGGAACTCCATCTGCTCTCTGTTCCAGTGAAATCGCAAAATAAAATTCAACCAAATGAGCACCCCATTTCTGATCTTCCATTACTGATATGCAGTAGCAATCTTGCTTGCTTTATTAAAAGTGCACATATGGTGTATTCTGTATATTTATTTCATGTTTGATTCATTATTTTATTCCATTTATTAGTTTTATTGCATATATGTGTATATAGTACTATGACAAACTAGGTAATTGTGCTTTTTGGGGGGAATGAGTCATAATATCTTGGCTAGGGCACCAAAATCACCACTACTTTTAGGGTATCTCCACCTGCCAATTTCACCCCTTAATATCTTTTACTAAAATACAGAGGTTTAGGTTTAAATCTGAATCATTTATAGTCATTTTGTGTATTAAATGGGATCGACTGACCTTTGCCCCTTTTTTGCATAGTAAGGTGACAAGTGGCAGATGTCCAGCAGCTGAGGCATAACAGAGGGAGGTCATGCCGTTCTCCGACTGCCCATCCACAGGCGCCCCACACTCCAGGAGCAAAGCAGTCATCTCCAGGTGGCCCAGGTGAGACTGCACACACAGCACTGGTGCACTGTTTAAAACCTCAGTACGGTAACACACACTCGCCCCTCCCAGGATCAGCAACCGGGACACCTGGGGACGCAGGTAAGACTGGTTTTAACGCAAGAAATTAAGTAACTGGCTCAATTATTACCTTTCTGAGGGCTTCACAGAATGGTCACTTAATATTCAGTAATATTAATAATTTGATTTGACTGCACTGACACTATTAGAGGATAACAAAAGTTGAACTGTTTTCTGCAGAGCTGCTTTATACTGTTATTAAACTGAACTGAATCAACTTTGAACTGACGCGAAGTGAATAACGACACTGTTATCTACACTACTACTGTAGTTGCTTATATCTGAACTTATTTCATAATTGATGAACTTTACACAATTACTGAACTGAATCAACACTGAACTAAATTGAGCTGAAAATTACACTATTGTTTTTCTCACCATTTACAATCTCTATTTTGATTTCTCAACCTTGATTTCAGTATTCAGACCTCAGTTTACAATCCATGGCTTCAATCTACAGAATCAAGCTACAATCTACATCCTCAAACTACAATCTACATCTTCAGTCTATAACTTAAATATCCATCCATCCATCCATCCATCCATCCATCCATCCATCCAAATCACTTTATCCTCTACAGGGTCACGGGAATGCTGGAGCCTTAACCTTATAACCTAATAGAAATTTACATCCTCAATCTACAGTATAGCCTCAATCTACAGTTGCAATCTCAATTTACAGTCTGCAGCTTCAATCTAAAGCCTAAATCTACATCTTCAGTCTACAGACTTAATTTAAAATCTACAGCTTCAACCTAAATGTATAGCTTCAATCCACAGTCTGTATCAGCTTCAACAGCTTCAACCTAGTATGCCTTTATATATATCTTCAATTTATAATCTACAATCTATAATCTACATGTGCAATCTACAGCCTCAATGTATAGCTTCAATATACAGCACATATCTGTAAATCAACAGATTTAATCTATAGCCTCAATCTGCAATCTATGGATTGAATTTATAGCCTCAATCTATAAATTGAATCCACAGCATTCAATTTTAAATCTATAGCTTCAATTTACAATCTACTGTACCAATCTACATGTGCAATATAAAGACTAGAATGTATTGATTCAATCCACATGCTATATTTACGATCAACAGATGCAAGCAAATATCTTCACTCTAGTATGCCTTAATATTAGATATAGATTAAGACATACTCGATTGAAGCTGATTATTTGCTTGCATCTGTAGATTGTAGATAGAGGCTGTGGGTTGAAGCTATACATTTTATTCTCAATCCCTCTACAGTTTCCTGTCCAGCTTTCGAATATCCATTTTAATTTACTCAACAAGAATGTCATGTCTAAACATAAAACCAAACCACAAAACTCTGAAAAAGAGGTATTTATACACAAATATATTGTATCTGTTCAAACATGCTAATTGTTTATTTCACTTTCATTTAACAGTGGAAGGCAAGGAGTCATACTCGCTAATCGATGAATGAATGAATGAATGCAACCTGGCTCCATTACTTTTTTTTGATGTGTATATGGACAGTGTGGTAATGGAGGCTTGATTAAGATGCTGGATGAAGCAGGAACACATTAAAAGCAAAGGAAGCAGAATCGCATTTATTTATACAAACACAGCAGGAAATAATGAGAAGCTCTCCAGCCAAATGGCTGTCAAGGACGCTGGTGCGCACACATGGGCTCAGAGTGACGCTCGTTTCATTAAAACTCCGTAGGAGAGGAAATTACAGGGACAGCGGAGTCTAGACTGCAATTAACATATAATAGATTTAATAAATAAATGTAGTCATTACATAAGGCATTTTTCAGTAAGCCTCAGCACTAATTACTATGTTCTACGTGACTTATGAAATCTCGTTCATTGTGGATGTCTCAGAGCTTTAGCTCTTCTTGTGTGGTTGAATGCGTCAGCCGCGATAATTGTCGGAGCCTTGTTCTACAATTCAGAAGTGCAAAACAGTTACTCATTTTTATTTTTTACTCAAGATTGACGCTGCTTTTTATAAGTGATGGTCTCATTGGCACATTGAGTACAAGAATGCGTGTGTGTTTTTTTGTGCGTCTTTGTGTCTGCATATCCTCAAACCTTGACGTTGGGTGTGTACAGGTTTCTGAGGGAGGAAAGAGCTGCAGATAGGCTGTCTGTACTGTAGCTGATCCACAAGGCCTGCAGAACACTTGACGAAACCCCTGTTCTCTTACTGTGACCCTGAGGACAGAGATGAAGAGGCAGGAAGAGTTCAAATGGAGATCCCATCACTTAAACACACACAGAGAAGGATTTTGAGTATCTGTGTTTATTACCTTGAATATGTGAGCTTTAAGAATGTGGTGGCCCAGCTCCATGGTTTGTTGGCGGTTGAGTTTTCCCTCTTGACGTGAAAGCATGAAGGCCATCAGAGCGTGGCCACTTCTGTTTACCAACATCAATAACAATTCATCAGAAATCATAATGAACACCATCAACCTGATGCATCATATAAGTGATTCACATATTTCCTTCCATGCTGATCAACTACAAATCAAGGCTGTAACCTTGATGTCTTGAACAAGCTCTGCACAGGAATTCATGTTTGGTCCCTGTGAACAGGAAAGCCTGCCGTCTTGGATTTGATTGGCCATCTCAATTATTTTGACATTGATGAGCACTGTTAGGCTGCTGAGGGCGGCGGACCAGCTTTAAAAAAAGTAAGTTAAAATTTTGCAGTGGAGTCAGTATATGTATTTGTTTATGTAACAATCTCGAAATTATTCGTATCTGTATTCAGATCAAACTAAGTGGGCGGGGCTTTAGTCGGAAGTTCGTAAAATTACTTAAGACCATTACGTCTATGGTTAAATGTATATCTGTTCCCTTCATAGTTGTTATTTAACAAATATGTCTTGTATAACTCAAAAAGAATATATTTTTTTAATATAATTATAACATTTATTTAAATAGCCTATTTTATAATCGTATGAGCTGATACTAGCCGTATAGGCAGTGCTTCGGGCGACCCGAGTTTGATTCCCTGCTTGGAAACCTTTCCTGATCCTGATAAATAAATAAAATTAAAATATCTTCTAATTACTTTCTGACAATACTAAATGTTAAATAAAAGGACAAAAAAAAAAAAAAAAAAAACATTCATCCACAACCTCAAATTAGAGTAGGACTTGGCCATTTCTAATCATGGGGGGTGCCATGTTCCCCTCATCTAAATGGCCCTACAGATGCTTAATATTGTCCTCATAGACAGCAAAGTTCTCTATGAATCACAGTCCATGAACTTTTCTTTTAATGAGTCCATGTTTGAACCGTGTTAAGTGGGTCACTCTTCAGTTTATAACAGTGATGGAGCTACTGATGCCTTTCTAAATGAGAACACTGAGCAGTGTGTGTGTTTAGGTGGACAGATAATTGAAGAGTCTACTAAATGAAAGAGAACTACACGAGAGTAATTTCATGTCCAAAGGCTACACACACTGAAATTTTAGTTTCTCCCTTTCTGAACTCAATTAAACCCAAAAAAATACACATGATAGATGACTGACCTGTACTTCACATGCTTTGCTGTGTGGTTGCTAAGGTGTTTGGACTAGTTGTGACAATGCTATGAAGCTTCGAATGTGTTTGGAGTAGCTTTAGTGGTGTGATGTTTTTACCCAAACCAGATAAGCGTAAGCCCTTCCCATAGCTGATTCTAAAGATTTCATTGGTCATGTTAATCACAGTGCTGACTGCCTAAACAATTCCGTAACCTTAACCTCAGTATAGCATTGGCACGCACATCCTGATAGATAGAATTATCATTTGTTGCAATCTGATCCATCCATGATTTTTCAGAATTCTGAACTCTTCATGACAAGTGGCTGTGTGATTGAGTTTTCCAATGAAATTGGCTGTGGGATAAGATTTAAATTTAACTGGTTTGGGGAAAACCAATAACACATTTTAATGCATTGAAATTCACTTGCTAGGATCCCTGGCTCATGAATTGGTATATTATGTACACTAATTGGGCCACTGGTGAGGACCCTGGGTCATTAAACATTGGGACACAGATGACTGGCCCCAGACAACATACTTGCTTTGTAAAATGTCATCACTGTATTTATCAAAAACAGCAGGACTGATACCCTACTGACATCACTTTTTAAATGCTTTGATCACATATCCCTACATTATTTCAGGCATAAATTATAAATGTTAGCTAGATTGTTCCCTGCTGCCTAGAGATGTGCTTATGCTAAAAAATTAATAATGGTTTGTCTTTTCAAATCTTCTAATGCGTGTTAGAAATATGCCAGTTTTATACAGTGAGCATCGATGCTCCCTAGTTCCCTGCTCTGTTTGTATCGTTGATCATTATTCCCCTGTTTATCACTCTAAAGCGGCTTTAAAACAGTCTGAATTGTATAAAGCGCTATATAAATAAAGGTGACTGGATATGTGTTGTGGAAATTCCAGTGCACTACAGCCAAGGCCAAGTTTTGGCAGTGTCAACTTTTGTGTTTCGCAAAGTTTGCTGCTTCAGTTGTTGTGTTGATTCACATTATCTAGATTATTGTGTAGAGTGATCAGATGCATTTTAAATAACTGCAAAAAACTAGTTTTGTTTTTTTGGTCCTGGCACAAAATTACCAGCTAACATCATTTTACTAATCATATCATCAGCACATATGAAAGTGTGAACGAGTACTATCATTCAGTAATCAGCAATCATTCTGATTTGATTATAAGAGCAGACTGATTGCTATAAAAGGAGGGAAGACGTGCTTCTGATCATTGTGTTCTTGTGTTAGCAATGGTTACCTCCAAAGAAAGATGTGTAACCATCATTCACTTTGCATCAAAATGGCCTCTCATGCAAGGAAATTGCTGCAAAGAACATTGCACCTGAAAGAACCATTTACCGGCCCATCAAGAACTTTAAGGAGAGGTTCAACTGCAGTGAAGAAGAGTGTCCAGCAAGCACTACGACCACCTCCTCCCGAGGAGCCGGCTACGAAATCGTGTCAGCACCCCTGCAGAGCTTGCTCAATATTGGCAGCAGGTGTGAGTGCATCTGCACGCACAGTGAGGCGAAAACCTTTGGCCAATGGCCTGGTGTCAGGAAGGGCAGCAAAAAAGCCACTTTTCTCCAAGAAAATCAAGGACAAATTATTTTTGCCTTGACCACTGAACTAGGGAGTTGATTGAAATGCACCCAGAGTAGTTAGCACACATTGCTATGAAGTTGCTTGGGTTTCTGAGTAGTTTTAGCACGTCGCTATTCACTTGCTAAAGTGTTTTAAGTAGTTTTAATGCATTGCTTAAGTGTTTGGGGCAGTTTTTACTCATTACAATTCCCTTTATTTGGTGTCTGATTAGTTTTAGCACATTGCTTTTCATTTTCTGAGGTGCTCCAAGTAGTTTTAACGCATTGCTATGAAGTTGCTTAAGTGTTCTGAGTGGTTTTAGCACATTCACTTGTTAAGGTGGTCTCAGTAGTTTAATCACATAGCTAAGGTGTTTGGAGCATTGCTGTGCGCTATATGGCAACTTTATAGCAATGTGAAACACGTTAGCAACTTTATCCTTGCCTTAACAAGCATGAAAAACACCAAACCATTCTTAAGTGTGTAAGAAAAAGCGACATCACTGCTTACCTTGGGTCACACATGAAGTCAGTGCTCTCACCATCCGCCCTCCATACGAGCCACTCCCTAAAGGAGGGGTGGCAGAACATGCGCGTTCTGTCTCGACGACCAATCAGAAAGCAGGAAAGAGCCTCCATGCGCTGCTGGAAGTCCTCCCACTCCAGCTCTCCTCTCATGGATCCTGCATTCAGTGCCCGGAAGAGCTGTTCATCCGTCAGAGGGTGCAAAGATGCCAGAGCCACGTTTAGCAGCGGCAACACACGCTCAAATGCTGAGGCTGATGGGAATTTCATGTTGCACTGCAGCAGATAGAGCTCAGACAGAGACACTGGTATCACCTTATAGCTGGAGCTTTTAATGACCAGGTGACCCTTCTCAAACAGATCGAGAGTTAATTTTAAATAAAGATATGAGCCCTGGCTGCGGGCGACCAGGTGGGCGCTGAGCTTAGAGAGGTTTGCTGGGTCTGCTTTGCCATTGATGGCAATGTTGCTGATGATGTCAGGGCTGTGGTCTATACGGTGCTGGATGTAGGAGGTGAGGTCAGAGGTTATATCCTTGTTGTCATGGAAATCATCCAAAGAGATGATGGGAAAGTGGAGGAGACTGGTGACTTCCTGTCAGATCAACATAAAAGACACATAAAAGTTATAAAAATAAAATAAGCCAAGTTCTTGAAAATGCATTCATCTTGGTTTTATATGGTTTTGCTAAATAATATTTTTTTTATTCCATTTTATACTAAAGAAAAGTTTTATATGAAAATGTATTTAATATATTTTAAGGTAGACATGAAACATCATGAGTAGAAGAATAAACAATAAATATCATGAATAATATCTTTATGTTGAAGGAGTTGCACCACATGACATTTTAGAAACCTGCCATGCCATAAAAACTATCTTACTGAGGATTGACACACAGTCACAGTCTATGAGATAATTTCCTTTTTTTTCTCTACATGTTGGTTAGACCAACTTGACTGATCAAATTATAAAGTGACAAAACTACACAAAACGGCCATTTTCGACAATTCCTGTATACTAATTCAGATGCTGGTAGCATTAAAAAGTGACGCATCTTTCTGCCTGCTGCAATAGAAAGACATGCAATTAAATAGTTTGTGAGGACTTTAAGGGATGAACCTTCATTTAAAACGACTGTTATGCACCATAGCACAGGACTAACGACCACCAACTTTCCAAAATAATCCCTTTTCTTGAATAATTATAGTTCTTTCAAGATTATGGTTTTGTACTTTAACCACTGACAACTGCATGCCCTTGATGACTGCAAGAGGAAAAAATTATTGAATACTACAAGGACCACAGAAGTCTGCTCATTTTTATCTTACTGTGCATTTTTATCATCATCTGTATGCAAAACACAATAAATGTCAAAACAACTGCAGGATTAATTTTGTAGAATAAACACCGGCAGCCTGGTTGTGTGGGTTGTCTGGCACTTTTGGGTCACTGCTCCAAAAAGTAGTGAGTGAGAGAAAAAGAGACAGTGTATGTGTGTGAAAAGTGTATAGGGACACACATAGCATCTGCAGTATTGCATCACAGCCCTTATCCCCTCTTATATAAGCTTGGCTCCAGAAGGTCGGAGTCCAGCTCTGATCAGACATGGATTACACACACACTAGCCACTGACCAGCATCCAAAACTCACCACAGCAACCATTCTGAAAGCTCTGATCAAAAAAGGCACATCAGGACACTTTATAGGCTAGAGCTTTACAACTTTCTGAATGGTCTTGCTTTGTATTAAAACCAGCATAAAAGGGTGCAGGCTGTGCAAAAAAAAAAAAAAAAAACTTACCACTTGGTTGACCCTGACAGTCACAATCAGTTTAAGCCAAATAGGAAATTTAGAGATGATTTTGGTGATGAAGGATGCAATGGTATCTCCATAGTCTGGTTTGTGGAACTCTGCCTCATTTAGACCGTCCACTAGGATGATGTAATCTTCTTCTGGAATCTTACACTCTGCACAACACAATAGAAACGACATGGTAAAACGTACTTGAAGTCAAATATGGACCCAGAGTCTTTTAAGAGTTTGGCATTACGTGGGTGTGTTCAGGTTTTTGTTCAGAAAAGTTACCAGGAACAATTTGTACTGCTGAATGTTTACTACGTGATTTTAGAACACCCAGCACAATAAAAACCCTTCGTTCTTTCACCATATGTTGAGTAGGAAAAAGCGCCTGCAGTCTGTGGTGAAACTCTCACTCTCAATGTTTTTGAGTATTTGCCACTTGACTAATAGCTGCACCCTTCCAAAAAAAGTTTTTTTTTTGAATAGTCAACTTAAAAATGAAAAATGTACAGTATTTGGAGCTCAACAGCATTATCATTAACTTTCATTTTATAGAAAAAAAGCAGATTAAGCATTCTGCCTAACATCTGCTTTTGTGTTCCACAGAAGAAAGTTTTGGAACAGCATGATGGTGAATAAATGATGGCATAATATTAATTGTGGGGTAAATTATTCCTTTAAAGGAGTTTTTCGGATAGGATACTCAACAAGAAAAATTAATTTAGGGCAGGATTTGATTTTATTGATCACCAATTGATTGGATCATGAAATTAGGGCATTCGATACCAGAATGGAGGAAAACCTGAATGCAATTTGGCAGTCAATTTAAAGGACTAAAAAACAGGCTAATCTTGAAACCATTTAAAGGAGAACTCCGGTCAATTTTTAAACATTGAGCTCATTTTTTTGTAAATTTGGAGTGCTGTCAGTACAGAGAACAACGACAAAAATCGGTGTTGCCTACACCGTGTTATCCTCTTTTTAAAATTTGCACCCTGTTGACTTCAATGGGGCAAGTTTTAAACCTGTTTTTAGCCTCTTAACATCCTTGATGTGTCATTACAAGTGCCCAGCCATGTGAATGATTTTATTCAGAGTGAACACGGTGAATCTGACTGCAGTAGATGTGTAAGACATGAATAAAAGTGATGTTAATTCAGCCAGCACACATGCCTGTATTTACTTCCTGTTTTCGGTCGAAGTCCACAGTAGTCGATTGTCGAGTTCACGCGCGATATCATAGGTAACTAAGCAACAGTGGAGACTCAGACTATCGACTACTGTGGACTTCGACCGAAAACAGGAAGTAAACTGACAGCACTCCAAATTTACAAAAAAATTAGCTCAATGTTAAAATTGACTGGAGTTCTCCTTTAAGGCTAACATTAACCTTAACACAAGGTTAACATTTCTTTTTAAAATCTATCATAATTTGTTATTAGTGTCGCAATAATTTATTTATTACACTGAGGTCATTAATCAGAATTAAAATGACTACATTAACTACTAGTATGATTACAGTAAGGCTGCATTAGCTACAACAGTAGCTTAAAACAATGCCTAACTAACTGAGTCGGCACAGCCTAAGTGTCGTCAATCACAAAGGAAAGTACGTTATTACAATGACTTATGATTTAGATTACATAAACTTCTTTTTTCATCACAACTCAAGGATCCTCAACTTAATCTTAGTTACCTACTTATCTTGGACTTATCTTGGAAGTTTCACACATGGAATATTCACCACATTAAACTACCAAATCAAAAATACGACCCAAGAAAAAAGCACATGTGAAAGGTGCAGACTGGCTCATCTTATATATGATCTACACAATATTAGAAAGCAACAGATAAATAAAATGATTGTTATGAAAACTAATGCATTTTGTCTTTATGACAAATAATGCAGAATACATTTATCATGACCAGCAAGGAATATTTAAGTCAGAAAAGTTTGCACCATGATGGAATGTGTCTTCCAGTACATATACAGGAACAATTTTAATTAGGGTCATTATGACTTTACCCAACATTATTATGTCATATAAAGGCTGTGTTCTCTACTATATTCTCTCTTTAATCTGATGCTACAAACCAGAAACACTGATTTTCAAGAGTTCAGACTGAAAGCTCTATGTCTTCATTTTCATACTCGAAATTTGCTCTAGCCTCATTCTCTAAAATTCCTGTTAAGTCCTTCATCTGTCGTTCCTTGTGATCCAAGCCGTTTCTGAGGACCATCTGTCCACATCCATACTGGGCCAAATTAAATGAGGCAAGAACGCTCTTCTCCCCCCATTACCCCTGAGCAAACATATTTCGTTTTTATTTGATGGTGTGATTAATGACAGTAGCATGTGATGAGTCTCACCTTTGCGTAGAAGTGTGAGGGGCTCCAGGACTCCCTTACGGAAGGCGGCGGCAGGGTCCTGGACACAGGAGCGTAAGCTGAGCAGGCTCTGCAAGTGCGTCTCTCGGAGTAACAGCTCTCGATAAGCACTGAGGCGAGGGGCTCTGCACAGTAAAGCAGACACACTGTGCACAAACTCCGGGACCAGGCATGTGTACGTGTTATCAGCCTGACAATAGTGATACGCAACCACCTGCAGGGGGAACAGAAAGAGGGGAAAACTTCAAAAGGGGGAGTTTTGAACAGGTCGAAAACAAAAAGAAAAGAGTTGCTAAAAGGGATTCTTCACCCAAAAATTCATCCAAAAGGCGATTCAAAAGCTAAAAGAATATCTTAACAGCTCTAGGTTGTTTCCTAAAAGCATTGTAAACCTAAGTAGATTGTAGACACGATTGGCACCAATTTTCTCTACGATCTACTTATGCTTACAAGGCTTTTGAAAAATAAAATGCAGCCCTGGACTGGTGTGATCAAGGCTCCAAAATGATAAAAAGCACCATAATAGTACCATAAAGATGGTCCATGTGACTTGTGTGCTGTTTTTGAAGTCATATCATAGCTCTGTTTGAGGAACAGAACAAATTTAAGTTGTTATTCACTCAAAAGTGTTGATATCTTGATTCACATTCATGAGGAAAGTACAATGGCCAATCACTCTTTTGAGACTATTCTTTGAAGTGAATTGGATGACCCAGTGAAAAAAAGTATGAATTATTTGCTAATTAATCTGATTGATCCAGTTCAGTTCATTTAATGACTCAATGATCCAGTTGCAGTTGAGGGGAAGATTCACAATACTAAAATATGTCTTCAGAAGTCATATGGACTAAACTTTCATTATAATTTTGATTATTATATTAGTATACATTTTGTGTTCATTTTTTCGTCTTATTTCTTTCCTCCTTTGTTTGTTTCCTCTTTGCAAATCAATGTTACAAGATCTTTCCTGATAAATCCTGCTCTGTCCTTATTTCCTTACCATGATTTAGTAGGCCAAGGTTCTGACCACCAAATAAAGATCATTGATGTGTCAATGCGGGCAGTCGTGTGTTGATACAGTTATCTTTCCAGAAGGAACAGGAGCACAGAATGAGTCTTTTTTGAAGTCTTCCACTGGGGGAGGACGTTTTTTGGTTCTGAAAGTTACAGTACTAGGTTTTTCAAAGTACATGGAGCTCTTTTATCTCAAAGATCAAGGAAAATTTGATTTCTCGTGATATAACCCCTTTAAGGTTTGTTTGAATATCATGAATCCCAAATTGTTCTGAAATACTGGAGAATCCAAGCTTCTGAACAGAAGAGAATCTGAAATTGTGGCCTGAAACGACTTCCTACTGGCAGATGGCTGATTAAAAAGACGTGACAAGAAGACTCAACAGAGATGGTTCGGGTCCAGATGTAAACGGAAAACGCACACATACTTGGCAAAGTGTTGAATATGCATGTGGTATGCAGTTTGCCTCTGTCACTGAATGGCACATCTAAAACATCGCACAAAACATCATGTGTATTTATAAATAAACATGAGAGCTGCTCTGTGGAATCTCTTTATTTTGCTGTAAACAATTTTTGAAGAGCTTCCATTTTCAAAACGGCTCAATCAAAAAATTTACATTTAAAAAAAGTGTGTATTTTCTGGAAGTGGGCGATATGAAAGTTCAAGTGTTCTAGATGAATGCGTCATGAAACCCATTGAAATAAACAAGAATTATTTATGTAACATAATGAGAACATGACTTGCATAATTAAGGGAATTAATTAAATAAGGTGAAGATCACACCTGATCAGCGACTACAGTGGACATTCCAAGCCTTTCAAAAGAACTCCAACAAAAGCACAGCATTTACTTTAAAGTTTAAATAGAAATCTTTTGTAACATTATAAATGTCTGTCACTTTTGATCAGATGTGTTAATGCTGAATAAAAGTATTTAAAGGCATTTAAAGTAATTCATCTTCAGAAGCGGTATTCTGCGAAGGTCAAAATAAATGAGAAAAATTTCCTGTGAGAAAATGTATATACCGCAAATTACAGACATTACTATGCGGAGGAGATTTGATTTCTTAGAGGAACCCAGAGTAAAGGCCCATTCACACCAAGAACCAGAACTACAAAAAAATAGCAATAACGATAACTATATTAGCATCCACGCCAGCGGACGATAACATTCTGTTTATCCTAAGCGCATGCTGCAGTTTTGTCGTCTGCTGCTTTAAATGCTCAAGCTTTAAATGCTTGAGAAATACAAAGACAGTCTGATATGGACAAGAATAAACAAGTATATCTGTGAAAAACAGATCTACCAGACCTCCTCAGGGAACACTAGTCCTGTCCAAATAGGGGTAAAGTGTGTACCTTGTTAGCCAGGCGTTTGACTGCCCCCTCTCTGTGCCGGTGTGTGTCTGGCGTAGGCGGGCAGCTGTTGCTGCGGAGGGGACTCTGAGAGGGGGGGTTCAGCTGATTGGTTTGATGAGCATCAGCCCCTCGATCTACAACACAAACACACACCTAATATTTCACATAAATTCAAGCTGTCACTAAAGTCACTACAAGTGCTGAATATAGGTGTTGCATGTCTGATTGGTTAAAAAATATGAGACGCTAACTTCAGAATTTCGACTTCAATTGTTTCATATGGTTTTGGAAAGACATGAGGGTGAGTAAATAATGACGAAATGTTAAACTCTTACTCTGGGGTGTAGCTTCAGGACTGTTGGAGGCGATCTGCCTCATTCGTCCACCATGACAGCTGAGAGCCACTAGCCGTGACATCACTGCTGTCTTCCCGAAACCAACGTTCCCAGTGATGACAGCCCCTTTACCCTCACTGGCATCTCCTCCCCCCATAAGCACATCCTCCAGTCGCTGGAACAGCCAATCACGGCCCACAAACACTGCATCCAAAGAGACGCTGGGGACCTCAAACAGCAGGGGTTTGAGCATGATGTCCACTGGTTTGTAGGGTGTGAGACGAGCTGCAGGATTCAAATAACATAGGTGTTAAAATCAACTACACACACACACACACACAGCCAAATCAATGCAGGACAGATTTATAATGAAAAAAGAGTGAATCATAAGAACTTCATTGCTCACATTAGAGATGAAAATGGACCACAAACACCCCATTTATTTTCTTAATAAATGTCCCTTTTTTGTATTGTGCGTGATTCCTGAAGAATAATTGTTCTAAATAGGAAAAAGTTTTTTTATTTTCTAACCAATTCTGTACTAAGAACAGAGGAAAAAACATGTATTTATTGTATATTTAAAAAAAATGAAAAATTAAATTTATGATTATAAAATAATGCATCTTATTATACAGATATTATTCAGTGCAAATCATATGTGTATATATACACACATATGATTTGCACTGAATAATCTTTCTCAAAAATGTCACAAGGAGTTTAAATGCATTGCCAATTCATGCAGTCTTCACAGGGTTAATCTTTATATTACCTTTCATTCATTACAATCATAATGTGTCAATCATTAGATTATAATTTAATGATGGTGGTTGTTGTTGATGTTCTTTCAAATGAATTGAAATAATTAGAAATGACTCTTTCGTAATGTTTTCAAATTTGAAGAACTGATCTGCTGTATTATGTAACAGCATTACATCCAGCTTATTTTTAACGTAAGCGCGGGCGTGGCCATTTGTAAATTGAATGTTTCTGGTGTCATCCGCTTAGTTATTTTTAGCTGTACAAAACAGCTCGTAATGCTGCTTGATATTGCAAACTGGTATTTCTTATATTATTTCAATGTAATGGTTTGTAGCATGAATAGTTTTACCATTTACTGCACTTTGTTATTCTTCTAGTTATGTACCTATAGCAGCTTGTACCTATGTACCTATAGCAGCACATTTACAGAAAATAGCTTACACGTTGCAAAATAAGGCACATAGCATCTGTACATGAAATGTACTAATAAAAGTTATTATAGTGTTCTGTTTGCATATAATTTGGTAAGTTGTAGCGGTTAGTCAGCACCTTTATTCTCTTGACTGCGGCCCCCTGTGTGAGCTCCATGCCAGGGCAAACGCATGGAAGAGCGCTGGGGAGCATTCCTCTGTTCATCCAGATACCGCAGCTCCTCCAGTTTAGTACTGCTAGTGGCTGCAGGGAGAGAGACAGAAAGAGAGAAAGAGAGTCATTTAGGGTTGTGTTTGGCTCACAGACAGCAGAGAGATTACATGCCACCTCTGTGATCTCTATGAAGAACAAACACAATCTGCTGCTGTGTGTGGAGGAACACGTGTACCACACACACACACACTTTAATGAGGGGAAAACATACAAAAGTATGTGAGGAGAGTGAGGGAAGCTGGGATACTTTTTACTTCCTCTGGGCAAGAAGAAATTAATAGACCTAAATATGTTTCAGGATGTCTGCTATCCACTGCAGTTACAAGAATACGTATAGTATATAAAAGCATGACTCAAAATAGTGGTCCAATGACAACGAGGCAGGAAAAGGTTTAATATTCAGAATATTTGAATTCCAACATTTTGTAAATCCAGTATTTGTAAAGAAAAGCTTACCATTAGCCACTTGCTCAATTTACCCTGCAGCATCTGGCACACTTTACCCCACTGCTACCATTTTAATAATTCATGACTAATGTTTAGCCAAAAAAATACATTTTTCATTTTTACTGCTGGAAACGTTTGCTTGCTTAGCTGTTTTAGCTTAAGCAAATGCTTTTCACTTTTCTCATGTGTACCTCTCAATCAAAAGTACAGTAGTTGTATATGAATGGATCACATAAACTGGTTTTGTTAGATAAATGGATGGCACATTATACCCCAGTCTCTCTTATTTACAGACACGCATACATACTGTACCTGACCTGTATTAACTCATAATTCATCCATTTATTCATTCAATCCATCAATCGCTCATTTCATTCATCATTTCTTTGCCCGCCAAATCTACACCCCTCTCTTTCCACTCATCCCTGTACAATCTCCCATCCTGTCCCATAATCTAATCTGCTTGAAACCCATAATCTCTGCAGACGGGCATAAACACAGGGATGATGATTGTCATTTGTCACGTTGCATTCACTTGTGAAGGGTCTAAAATGTGAAACCATGATCAAGCCCTTTGAAGCTGCAAAGATATAAATACATTAACTTCCCGTTCCCTGCTCCGTACCACAAAGATCACCACAGACAGGCACTTGGCGCGACATTTTGCTTTGTTGGAGTCATTCTGTATATCTGACAGCAATTTCCCCATTTAGCTTTACAGCAAGAGGAAATCAAAACCACCCGTTTGCAAAGCTTTCTACAAGGCGCAGGAGGAGAGGCAGCCAAGCGGTACAGTGCACTGTGCATTCAAATACAATAAAAGCACATACAACACAAGTAAACTGAGGGTGCTCCAAGAATGGGGTGTGAAAACATCCTGCAAAAATATTAATTTTCTAATTAATGCAGTTCTTTTGAACTTTCTATTTATCAAGTAATATGTATCATGGTTTCAACAAAAATATTAACAGCACAACTGTTTTCAACTTGAATACTGGATTAATGGCTGCTTAAATTTTTCAATCACAGGCATAAATTACATTTTAAAATACATTAAAACAGATTTTAGATTGCAATAATATTTGATAATATTACTGTGATTAGCATTATAAAAAATTACCCAACCCCAAACGTTTGAACAGTAGTGTATACAATCTATTAAGTAGAACAGTGTCACCTATTTGTGGTCCAAAGTACATATCCAATTTTTTTTTTATTTTGGTCACCTATTTTAATGCTTTAAAAAACTATTTGTAGTTTAATGTGGTAATGTTTTAGTGATTCAGTATGTGTCTGATTCAGTGAGTTTATTCAGCGAAGAATTCCTCAGACTGATTCAAACCGATAACTTTCGAATTTGAGTCTTTTTGAGCAATTCATTACAAAAAGTCATTTGTTAGTGAATCAGACTAAATTAGTTGGACTTCACTTTTGTTTGAGTGCAGCCAGCGAAGACTAAACAACAGAAAGACATATTGCCTTCACATTATTTTGCTGTACACAGCGTCTTTATATTAATCACATTCAACTTGGGTGCAATTTGACTTCTTTTAGCATGATGATACAGATATAGCAAGAGGTGGAATGATGAATAGTGCTGCAAGAAACACTGAGGTACCAAACCCCTGATTCAAATTTTACCGCACAAAAAATGAATAATACAGCATGTGATCTTTCATTACTCACCTGCCACAGAATTGGGCCGTGGCATAACCAAAGAAGTGCTATGGTACGTGACTGGTCCATCCACAGGTGATGTCATATTGGGTGCCACCCCTCCTGTAGTGCCTGTCCCCAGCTGGGCTTCACCAGACACCACCGGCTCCTCCGAGGTCATAGGGGTGCAGGACGGATGAGCGCTACGCCCGCTCTCGGCCCTTACACCTGCACCACCATCTTTCGCCCACTCCAGACTAGAGCCACAGCGTTCTTCATTCTCACTGGAACTGGTGACTGTTGCTGCAGGATGGAGAGAAAGAGAGAGAGATGAAGATGAAAGAGGTGTGGGGGGAGATATTAAAGGGAAGGACACAGGAGGAGAGAACGACACAGAAGGACAAAACAAAACATCACAGAAAAGAAAACAGGAATTGACTTTTAGCAGTTTTTGAAAATGATTAACAACCGATGATCTTCAAGCATGAGGACATCAATAAGGACTTGTTTGAGTAATTGCTGTCAAGCTTTTTGCTTTAATGCAGCTGTCTGTGACCTTTCTTTACCGCAATCAAATAGAAAAACACTATTTTGGGATTTAAAAAAACCTTCTGATGTCCTACTTCAAGAAACCTCCGGCAGACCTGAAATAAAGACAACGCTGTCCTAGTTTTGATAGTGCACATCTCAGACATATGAGAATTTACAGCACAGGCCAACAAAAACACTTCCAGAAAGTTAACAGTCAATAAACAGCTTTGATAATTCGGGTCTCAGGAAGTCTAGTGTTCGCTTCCTCTCTTGATCACGATCCTTGGAGAAAAGTCAGTTGTGCATAAAGGTAAACACCTCTGTCAGCATCTCCAAGTGTTCCGTAACACAATGTAACACAATACATGCAAATATTACAATGACATAACCACTAGCCGTTTCATGGAGCCATTCACACTGGAGTCGAACATTTACTTGTTGAGCTCAACTGAGAATTGAGCTTTTGGAGCAACAAGTGTACATAACTGAAAGCTGACGCTTCAAAAATCACACACAGTGAACACAATGGTAATCCATACAACCCTAATGTCTTTTGAAGCAAGAAAATAGGTACTAAATAATACTAATATTTAAAGTTTTTAATAAACCATTGCTTCCGGCCAGCTGTCATACGCAAGTTCATGAGTTCACACTTGACTTAAACATCAGAATGTTGTGAAGCCGGATGCAAGTGCATTTTGAAACTCACAATGTGCTTCCGTGTCACTTCTCGCATCCGATTCAGCTTACTTTAATACTCTAAATAAAATTATTATAACTCACAAACTTTTTGAATTACAATCATAAGGCACGATTAGCGTTTGAATATAGTATTCCACAAACAAGCATACTTTTGCATCATATACCTTTAAATTAAATTAAATTAAGCAAAGAATGGGGCTGTCAAAGAATGAGAAATAACTAAACTTAAATTCAACCAAACAAACACAAATGATTTCAATTTAGTTAAATGTCATTTCTATAATTTCACTTCAGCAATAAAAAAAATGAAACAAAAGAATTGAACATTTTCCTCTTGTGCTTCTGACAGCTGGATGTCAGACCAGCTTTTAATCCAGCCCGACAGATATGCTTTCAAGCTTGGCGTGAATAGACCATTCATCAGTGGGTTGTTTCTTTTTCATTTTTTGCTCAGTGTGAAAGAGCCTTGAGATTCAAATGATCTACAAAACAACATTTGAATGGAGTCTATATATTAAGAATGCTGTAAGCAATTTAAATACCATGCAAAAAAAAAGGTAGCAAATAAAAGGACTTTTGAATAAAGCGGACTTTGCTAAGGAGAGAGGTAGATGTTACCTATGATTCCACTGTCCTTGCTCTCCAGGGTGGAGCTGGGTGTAGTGATGATGGTGGAGGTGGCAGTGGAGAAGGTGCTAGAGGAGATAACAGGAGCCCTGCTGCTGGAGGAGCTCTCAGGTAAGGTGGAACAGGGGCTCTCTGCACTGGGAGACGCCGTACTGCTGGTCAGAGTGGAGCAGGGACTCGCGCCCTGACTGGACACTATACACTACAGAGAGAGACAGAGGAATGAAAAAACAAGCAAACAGAAAAAAGTAAATAAATATTGCATTAAGGGAAAAAAGAGACAGCAGAGGAAACAAAAAAAGGGAGCGAGGAGATAAAGTGATCGATGGAAACTGTTAAACTTAGCTCTTATGTCCATACAAGGGCAAGGCCAAAAATACTCCAAGCCCTCCAGTCTGCTTTTGTTCCAATATAAGCAACCAATTCGATGCTTTTAGAAACAGATTTAGGCTGCAATGGTGACAGTAACCAACACACAGACAAATGTGAATCCACATTTTACCAGTGTTTACAATGGCAATGCTTTGGTTAGAGATAAAGTATAAATCTGCAAATCTGGGGAGGAACAAAGCCAAGAAGTAAAGGTACTGTATAGAAAAAAAAGAGAGACTGTTCTATTAAAGGTTTATGGTTTTGAGACTTAAAGGTTTCTTAATCCTGGTTTTATTGTGACAAATTCATCTATGATTACAACTTTCCAGAATCTAACCAAGTCTAATCAAGATGGAAAAAAATGACGTCCCATTCTACATTTTCTTCTCATTCACTTGCACATGAATCACATTATGGAAATAAAATGGGTTGCGAATAGTTTCATGTTGACTTTAAAAGAGTGGTTCTCAACCTTTTTTTCTCCAACACAATATTCAATGCTAATATAAGCCAAGAAATTTTCAGTATTAAATGTGACAAAGCTGCTTGTTTTCAAACTATTTTTATTAACAAAATGGGAGTATTTATAAATTAAATGAATGAACCATGATTCATTTTGTGCCTCCAGAAGTTTAAGGTGCTCTAAGCGATGTCACACGTTTTTTAGGCCAAAACATTTTTTGTCACATCCAGCAAACATCTCCTCACCATCCGCTAGCTGCCTGTCCCCTGAACACACTGTAAAAAAACGTGGTCTCTGTAGACAGCCCAGGCTCCACAAACAGCAAGAAAAATAAACTGGCCCAGCCTGGGCCACGAAACATAACAAACAGTGTTCCAGCCAATAACCGACAATAATGATTTGGGGGTGGGGGTTGGGGGGTTAGTGCGTGTGCACATGAAGGGGGGTATGGAGAGTGGAGGAGAGAGAAGCATGAAGAGGGAAGTTAGCTAAAGGAGAGATGTCCTAAAAACGACTAACGTTAAAATTGTATATTCTTGAGAATTTTGATATGGCCGACACACGACCAGAGGCGACGTTCCGATGAACAAATAACAAAGAATAGGGAAAAGGAGAAGGAACGCGCAAAGTCCCGAATTTACATCGGAAAAGCGTTCAAAAGGTGGCGAGAACTCCGCCGGCAGAAGGGCTTCCAATCCGACATTCAGGTGGCTCTGTTTTTGCTGGACAGGTGGGTAAATCCAGTTTGGTTTTTCTAAATGGTTCATGACTGTTTCAGGAAGCATGGAAGGGAGAGGGAGGGGACGGGATGAGGAGGGAGGGTCGAGCTAGCCTCCGTTTTGTTTGACAATACTTTGAACGTCAACAAGAAGTGACTTCACCCAACATTGCTTAGACCACCTTTAAGAAATGTATGTTCTTTAATAAAAACGTTTATTAAAGAACCAATGCTTTAAAAGAACCAAAAAAGCATTATTTTAATGATTTAAAAGAACCAGTAATCTGAAAGCAGAGAAATTATGGGTAATCTACCTTCTGCAAATCTAGAGGAAGTGCTTACAGGGCATAAACCATCAGTCTAAAACTTACTATGACTTTTCATACTATACAGAGTACATCAAATCCTATATACTACTTTGTCCTATCCTCTTACCTCTCTCCACACTCTATATAGGTCAGGGAGAGTGATGGTGTATGTGTGTGTGTGTGTGTGTGTGTGTGTGTGTGTGTGTGAGATCAGTGTACCGGAGCCCTGGTCCCCAGAGAACTGTTGCCTGCCATCCGCTCACCAATGAAGGATTCTCATCTCTCCACACACACAAACACACATCAGAGTAAAGCACAGCTCAAGCTTTCAGGTAGAGCTTCATGGGCCTGTTCAATAATTTCCTCAGTGCTGCAGTTGAGTTAGAGAAGTGTGCGTAAGAGACACTGTTGCTCCACCCGCATCATTCGTTTTCCCGCGGAGAAACTGCATTACTCACCGGCAGCAACATCTCCAGGGTGCTTCTCCACATCAAGACTGTTTCAATCCTTATAAAGCAGCTGTGCACGTACACGGCACTGAACATGCATAAACCAGCATTCATACTTAATGCACTGCGTTTGAAAAAGCTAAAGGGGAGATCAGAAACTGGCCAATCAGAAAGCACATTCTCATTTGTGATTATGCATGACTGATGAAGCATGTTTGTGGATAAATTCAGCAACCAGGAGCTTTGTGTGCAGCAATCCATAAAAACGCTACGTAAGCCTCTTAAGAGCAACTTATATCCCAGATAAACACCTCATACCTCTGTATGATGTACCTACTGTATTATGATTTGGAAAGACCAAAACAAATATCTTTAAATGCTAAAAACAAATTGAAAAAGAGACAGAATGAGTTTTGTAACCAGAAACTAATATATTACAGCTATACAGTGGACACAAGCAGGGTTAATATAGTTAGCTGAAATTAATGCTAAAACTAAAATACATTTTTGTTGCTTGAAATAAAATAAATTCTAACTGAAATAAAATTAAAGATATTTATTTTTTTTCATCTTGTGACTAAGGCAACATTTCTCATTTAGTTTATATTGATGTACTAAAATAACTAAAAAATAAGCTAAAAAATTATAAAAACTACATAAATAGTTAAATAAATAAATAAATAAATAAATAAATAAATAAATACTATTTTGATAAATACTTAAAATGAAAACAGAAAATATAACAATAGAAAAATATTTTAAAAAAATGTATAAAAATTATAATAGTATCTCCATGATACTAAAATAACACTGGACATCACACACACCAATTTAAAGGATAAGTTCGCCAATTTTCAACCAGCTTTGTATTGTTACAATGTCAATGTAAATGAACATTGTGTATCAATCTCCCAGTTTATTGGTCATCTAAACCAAAACGCATCATCCAGCAGACTTCTGTGAAAATTAAAGATCGTACTTCCGCATTTTTGCCACTCTCGGACAGTCTGATCAAGCCCAGTGCATTATGGTTGTTGAAGTTTTCCTACATTATTTGCAAAAGGGAACACCACAGTCCTTGTTTTCCATTTTATCTAGCCTATTGCACCTATTGTAAAAAAATAAATAAAAAGTGTTTCTACTGCAAACACATCAAAGTTTTATAAAAAGCTCATCTTGCCAAGTGGAAGTCTAAAACAAAGCTGTTCCAATAGTGTGTCTAGAGTGAAAGTGTGATTCTGGAAGAACAGCTCCAGCAGTGTCATCAATCGCTCTGATAAATGACCTCTGGTATCCAGGGCTCATTCGGTGCAACCTGACTGAAAAGAAAATTCAGAGGCCGTTTCCTCTTTCTAAGGATGTTATCGCCCTAATCTCACATATCTTCAGTGACGTGATGCCACATGTTTGTATATCAGATTGCACGTCTCTCAGAGTTTGGGTGTTTAGACCTGTAGGGTTCATGTTTACCTGTTTCTCCTCCATGTTTGTTTGTGATGAGGTGGGGATGGCGTCTCCCAGCAGGAAGCCCAACCGTGTCATGAGCTCCTGGACAGCCGGGGAGGAGCCAGACTCAGCCGGCGAGGGCAGCTCTGCACACACACACACATATTCAAAGGTTAGGGAAGGATAAACAAAAAAACCCCACACCCGAAAGCAACATGTCTACAGGTACCCCAAACACACAAAGGACGCATTCACACTGACGAAATATCTACTTGACCACACGTACATTCAAACACTACATTCAGTCCAATTACATATTCAACGCTATTCCTCCAGGACGTACAGTGAATCTGTCCCAACTCACCAAGATCCAAAGGACCGGTGTGGCACTTCCCTCTCGCTGCCTTTCACAGTCTCCTCTGCTCTCTGGCAATCTCCGTCCCTCCCTCTCACATCTCTCTCTCTATCTCGCAACTGTTCTCTCTCTTTTAGTCTCAATCTCTCCCTCTCTCTCTCTCCCCCCCCCTCCTCTCTGTTGCCCTGTATCTCTCGCTCTGTAGTACAACGCACGTACAGTGCTCCACACAGCCTCAGAAAGCCTGGGATTGAGATGCGGTTATTATGACAACCAAGTTTCTATCCATTCAGAGGCTGTGTGTGTGTGTGTGAGACAGAGAGGACAGGGTGTGAATGTGAATGAGCAGAGATCGTGCTCGCTTCAATCACTATAGGCTAGCTCTCATTCTCAGAATACGACTGGCTAGAAACACACACACACACACACACACACACACACGTTCATTCATTCTCTCCCTTTCTTGCGTGCACAACACCATCCCGCAATTCTGCACAGATACAATAGAAAAACATGATTCTATCCTAATTTAATGTTAGATACTGTCAGTTTAGGAAATTAAGTGAGGCTCATTGAGTTGTTTAAAACCAGTTAGATTTGGAAAAAGAGTCAGTTGGCTAAACATTATGACAACATTAAATCAAAATGACTTTCTTTACTAATGTCTCTGGTTTTTGTGTGGATGATTGATCGGAGCACATTATTCTAATGAAAAGACAAACAACATTTTTTGGGTGATGTAACCCTAGGGAAAATATAGCCTGATAGGTTTAATTTTTTGACCATCCAATCAATTCACAAATTCAGGTTCTGGACGACACTACTCCCAGCAGAATATTCAGTTTCATTTAGAAATACTTTGGTTTTTCAGTCATTAAATTCAAAGTCAATGTTCTTGTAGTTTTTATTTAAAATAGAATAGATCATCAATGGAAAATCATCACATTTTAAATACATTTTTGATAAATTTTAGATTAAAAAAAAGGAAATGTGTCTTACGAAAATATATCACAGATTTATGGATGAATATTAATATTTATTTGATAATATTGGTGTGTTTTTTTTAAGATGCTAGGATATTCTGGGCGGTTATGCAGAGTGTTGTTATGTGGCTACTAAACTTTTATGAGTGTCGAATTTCTATGCATTAACTAGGTGGTTAATTACAAGAGCAAAGAACCCACTTTTAAGTCTCACTCATATTCTTGGATCAGTCCCTGCAATTTATTTCAACCATTTTATTGTCCACTAGGTGAAAATTCGATTGCTTAGAAAAGTAATAGCACCACCCTTCTCTACATGCCAGGCATCATTCATATCTTCAGCACAAACCGTTTATGGTCACGTTCAATACTAAGAGGTAATAAGGTTAGAAAAAGATGCCCCAGGAAATCAATTTCAGGTGGCAAATATTGTCCCTTAATGAAAAAGTTCATTTCTCTTACTGACCACCGCAGAGAAGAAAAAAATACTCTCAAGAAAATATTACGATTTGTCAATATTGCACACCCTTAATTCAATGTATAAACAGCCTCGAAGCAAACACAAATGGATGAAATGCCACAAAACTCTAATGCTGATTTCATGGACACTTTCCTACCAAGTACATAGCAAGACACAAATGCACAATTAAACAAATAAAGCTAAATATTTGCTCTGACATATTTACGCAATTACGATATGTAAATGAGCAGGGAAGTCTTGTGTAGCATCCCTGAGGGGAAGACAGGGCAACAGGCCACAGTTCATTAGCATACTGCACTCTGTCAGCAACACTGTCCTCCTCTACACCCCCCTTCCCTTGTTAACATCTCCTGCCATCAGTCTGGCTTTACACAAATCACTTCACGATCGATTGATGCTGCTGGTCAGCTAGTGTTGTTTACTTCCGATTGACAGCAGAATTTACAGGCAAACCTAAGGCAGAATCCATATTTAATACATCGTTCATAAATCATTTATTAACGTGCAATGAAATGCAGCATATGCGTGCTCGTCCTCCGGGTCTACATTCGAAGGCGTGTAAAAGCACATGCTAATCCAGATAAATGTTCCCTAATTAAACCATTTATCCTGCTTTTCTTCACAATAGACAATAGGACAGTGAGATGAGTGTGGATTGTTTCAAAGCCAGTTTACGATGGCCCACAGGTCTGAAGCCAGCTCCTCTCTCAGCTGGTCTCCAGTTGATCTATGTTTGCCAAAAGAATACAGACCTCCCAATGAGTTCACACATTTCACTCTCCTTTTGCATATGAAGACTACGTACACTGAACCGTTTTCTCCACACACGCTTACACACAAAGTTAGACATGGCTTGTTTTTGCAGATCACTCAAGCAGTAGTGTAGTGGTGCCTGCTCATTTTGGCAGGCCAGAAGTCTAGAACTCTAGTAACACTTGTATGTGTGTATGTGTGTGTGAGAAAATCATTCCCAAACCGTTGCCAGATTCCCTCCTGATTGTTTGAGTGAGCAGTGTAAATCTAAACTCTAAATGTGTGACGTATAGCAAAGTACTGGAATAAACCGGTGTAATGAATTTGATATAGAAATAGAAGCAATGACACTATTTATAGCATCAGATGTTCCTCATTAATATAAAACTGCTCCGTTTATAAAGCCACATTTAATCAAATTAGAACATCTAAGTACCACCAACTAGGCAACTTTTGTAAAGAACACAAAGACAGTCAGAGGTCTTCCTTCATACGTGAAGGTTTGTGGGTTCAATTTGACTGCATTATATTATAATTGGGTCTGTCGATTTAATTATAACATTTATTAACACATTTAACGCACCCGCCCCGCCCCAGACTTATGTAATTCATCTTACATGTCATACAGTTGATTGGTGACGAACATGAATCAGAACTCACTCTGGGTTGTAGCCTAAAATTTAAGATATCAGGAAAAAAAAATGCCCCTGTATGAGTTTGTCTTATATTTATATCATGATATTATGCAATATCACACAAGTAACAAGTGTATTGATTTTATACAACAGTTCAATAAATAAGAAGGTAATATGGTCATATTTTAGAAACAATATTGTCTGATTTTGCTCAATTTTACTAACGAAAATTGCCTATTACCCATAAAGCCAGAGCTGAACTGTTTCAGAGGTTGAACAGAGGTGCTTACGGGTCAAGTGCATTTCTTGAAGGAAAAAAAAAGTACAACTTTTAGGTTTCCAGGTTTTATGGGGACTTTCCATACTGTACAAACTGTATACTCAATCCCTTAACCATAACCCTACCTATCACAGAAAACACTTTTTACAGCATTTTTACATGATTTATAAGCAGTTTTCCTCATAGGCACCACAAATATGTAGCCTGGTCCTACCAGAATCTCGTACATTTCATTTGTACAGAGAGTCTGGCCACTCTCCATTGACAAGCGTTAACTTCCTTGAAGGCGGGCACTCTGTTGAAGATTAAAACTATTGGATCTGCCCAGAGCCACTCTGAATCTGCCATAACCAATCGCTAACGTTTGGTTGTGACGTAACCCTACAACTCAAACTAGCACACGACATCAACGTCATCGTTCTCAGCCACTCCCTCTGTTCTCTGATTGGACCGGCAAAAATTTGGCCGCAGAAAACCCAAGAATTTACCGCAAACCCAGACGGAGTACTGAAGGAAAATGAAAATTGAGCAGAAGTACGTAGGAGGGCGGAGCCAGGCAAACAAATATGTCCCCACAAGGTCAAAAATAAATGGTATTACTATCTTTGTTGGGACATTTGTTCCCCAACACACACACACAGACACACACACACACACACAGATTGCAACTCTGAGCTCTTTTCTCTACATTTTTTAAGGACATTCACTAAATGATTCTTCTGTGAAAACCTCTTTTAGAAACTTCTATTTTAGAAAACTATTCTAGTTTTAGAAACTTCCATAAGTGCATAATGGAGACTTATTCTTTCTAATTCAAACAGTATGCTTCAAGCACATTTTAAAAGGAATATTTATCCATCCATTATACACTGACCTAAAGGATTATTAGGAACACCATACTAATACTGTGTTTGACCCCCTTTCGCCTTCAGAACTGCCTTAATTCTACGTGGCATTGATTCAACAAGGTGCTGAAAGCATTCTTTAGAAATGTTGGCCCATATTGATAGGATAGCATCTTGCAGTTGATGGAGATTTGTGGGATGCACATCCAGGGCACGAAGCTCCCGTTCCACCACATCCCAAAGATGCTCTATTGGGTTGAGATCTGATGACTGTGGGGGCCATTTTAGTACAGTGAACTCATTGTCATGTTCAAGAAACCAATTTGAAATGATTCGAGCTTTGTGACATGGTGCATTATCCTGCTAAGTAGGCATCAGAGGATGGATACATGGTGGTCATAAAGGGATGGACATGGTCAGAAACAATGCTCAGGTAGGCCGTGGCATTTAAACGATGCCCAATTGGCACTAAGGGGCCTAAAGTGTGCCAAGAAAACATCCCCCACACCATTACACCACCACCACCAGCCTGCACAGTGGTAACAAGGCATGATGGATCCATGTTCTCATTCTGTTTACGCCAAATTCTGACTCTACCATCTGAATGTCTCAACAGAAATCGAGACTCATCAGACCAGGCAACATTTTTCCAGTCTTCAACTGTCCAATTTTGGTGAGCTCGTGCATTGGTGAGCTTGTGCAAATTGTAGCCTCTTTTTCCTATTTGTAGTGGAGATGAGTGGTACCCGGTGGGGTCTTCTGCTGTTGTAGCCAATCCGCCACGGTTGTGCGTGTTGTGGCTTCACAAATGCTTTGCTGCATACCTCGGTTGTAACGAGTGGTTATTTCAGTCAAAGTTGCTCTTCTATCAGCTTGAATCAGTCGGCCCATTCTCCTCTGACCTCTAGCATCAACAAGGCATTTTCGCCCACAGGACTGCCGCATACTGGATGTTTTTCCCTTTTCACACCATTCTTTGTAAACCCTAGAAATGGTTGTGCGTGAAAATCCCAGTAAATGAGCAGATTGTGAAATACTCAGACCGGCCCGTCTGGCACCAACAACCATGCCACGCTCAAAATTGCTTAAATCACCTTTCTTTCCCATTCTGACATTCAGTTTGGAGTTTAGGAGATTGTCTTGACCAGGACCACAGTATATGGCCAGGTATACTGTTTGAGAACTAAGTAAAAAAAAAAAATTCTGATATTAGACTAATTTAGACACAAGAATTCCTATATTTCTTCTTTTATTTATTTATTTATTCCATTTCCTCTTTAAATTCTCCCGTCTCCATATCAATCCCATCTCTCAGACTGTGAAACAGCCATAATCTCATTGGTCTTATTCAGCTCTTGTCGTTTTCATTTTCTAGACACTGAAATCTATTTGCATGCTAAAAAGCTTGGGAACACCATTCCCCCTCCCCCTGTCCACACTTCCATCTCCTTTCATCAAATGACCTTGTTCATCCACATATAGCTTATGAAATCAAAGTAAATACCATTGTAGTACACAAACTCACGCTTTTTAATCAGTATCATGTGCGTGTATGTGTGTCAGTGACAGACAGAGAAACAGCCTGAAAAAGATAGTGAGAGATATGAGAGAGGGAGAATGCATCCATGTATGGAGGAGTGTGAAAAAAGAGGGGGAGGTGGAGAAGAGGACGTCTGACATGGAGCAAGAGAGAGAGCAAGACAGGGTAAGATACAAGCAAAATAACATGAGTGATCGGTAGCCTCCGAGAAGAAAGAGTGTGTCATTCAGTCATATAGAAAGAGAGACAGACAGGGTGAAGGCCGGAGATCCACAGACAGCTCTGATCCTGGAAGTCAATTCAGGGATTGTCCTACTGGATTGTCAATTCATAGAAAACTACAATCCAGTAGGAGCCAAGCTGACTATTAACCTTAGTTTATGTATCAGGCAGGTATCTTCAAGTGAATTTTAAATCAAACTAACCCTAACAACATGAATAAATAAAATCATAAAATGTAAGTAAATAAATAAATTAAATAAAAAACTATGAATAAAACAAAGAAACAACAAATAAATAAAACCACTAATAAATAAATAAATAAAATTAATAAATAATTAAACCAAAATAATAATTAAATAAACAACAAAATGAAACCACAACAAATAAATAAATCAGAACAAACAAACAAACAAACAAACAAACAAACAAACAGGAGGTCCACAATATTTCTCACTTTCAACTAAGATGCTTTACAACCAGTGTTGGTGAAAGTTACTTTTAAAAAATGCGTTACAATATTGTGTTAAAAAAAGTAACTAATTGCGGTACTTAGTTACTTTTTTTGGAAAGTAATATTACAATGTTTTTCTCACCTGGGTTGGGCTAGCTTGTTTATAAAAATAAATAAAATAAATAAATAAATTAATTAAGTTCTCTTTTTGGCAAATGTAAAGTCCCTTTCACACCAAAAGTGAAATGACCCTTCAATGATCTCAACACCTCTGCACTTACTCCTTATTTTTTCCTTCGAGTTTCAAACGATACATGGGAATAAAAAGTAATGCATTACTAGTACTGTAGGTACTTGAAAAAAAATTATCTGATAATGAATGAGACAAAACACTTAGTTAACAAATAGTATGGATGTACATCATCAACTATGGACTCAACTATAATGCTAAAATTAACTGAACGTGCTGAACATTCACTCTGTTCTTGCAGTTCCTAGCAGCCAGTGCTTAGTCATAATCGTTATTTGTCAGAAATAAATGTGTATATGCCACATGAATTTAAGATCCTTTCATATCAGGTTGGACAATGAGTAGCCTTTTTATCTCCGGCGATAGCACTTATTAATAAAACTGTCATCAAACTTGATTATGGGCTTTTCAAAACGATCCCACACATGGGTAATAACAGGCTATATCTTGTTGCTTTAACTTTGATGTTATCCCAGTGCCACCATTGAAAAAAGTTCAAATTAAACGTTTTCCTACAACACTGACAGCAACTTCACCCACGAATCCTTAGAACAACTTTTTGTTGTAAACGTTACATTTAATTTATTAATTACATAGTGTAGTAGATGCCAGAATGTGTGATGTCGTGAGAAGTAGCAAAAACAAGTGAGTCATTAAATAACTCTGTGACATTAATCTTATTTGCTAATTTTATAAAGCATGCACGCCTCCATGCTAGCAATTGTTTGAGATAATGCACACTTGCCATTAAAAGAAGGGCCCATTAAACTTTATTACATTCGCTTGGGCCAAGCGTCTTTTTCAGCAACTGGCATAATTCGACCTGGCCGAGTCTGGCGATTTTTTTTTGGTCAAATGAGACAAAGTTTTTCCTGCAAAGTGACATCTAAATTACAGCCCTGTCGATCCAAGGTTTATTTTTGCAGCTAATGTCTGAAACACATGTAACAGAGGAGAAAGCACGAATCAGGAAAGCAAAGGGCAGCGGTATGGCGTAAACGGCGGGATGCGGTGCGGTATTATCGGCCTGTGATGAAAGATCTGAGCTGGATAAATCATTAGTGCTCATTAGAATTGAATCATGGAGATTATGCTCTGAAGAAATCAGTGGAAAACGCTGGTCATGCCTCAGAGTGAACAGACACAATGTTGCCATAGAGATTTGCCAGCTCAATCAAAACGAAAGGCTGCAACTCTAATATTCGAGAGCCCTGCATTAGTCTACTACACTATGAGCTGTGTGCTTTCGGACGTGTCTAGGGTCACTAAGACAGAAAAAATTTGAGTATTCTTGGTCTCCTGCTTAAAAAGTGGATTTTGACTGTGCTGTAACTGTAAGCTTACATGGCATTTCACTTGCCACTGGTCTCTGCTAGTCAACCTTGTACCAGTGCTACCTTTTGTTATTTTAAAACAGCAATTTCTTAAAGGAAACTGATAAGCTTGGTTTAAGGTTGTAAGCTTGTTACTGCCAAAGTAATGCAAGAATGCACATTAAGTATGGATAATAGGACTGTACACTTGCACTACATGCCAAATATTTGCATCTGCATACTTGCGTAGAGCATGTTTCTGGCCTAAGGAAGTGAATCCGCAATCCAGCTGACTCTCAGATATAAGTAACCGTACACTCACCCTCTAATGATGTCACAAAGGTTGTTTTCGTCCTTTCAGGAAACAGTGAGTGAGCACATAGAGATGATAATTGCCTTTAACACAGGAAGAGTCAGACTCTAATGCACTTCATAGTCATCTGTTTGGAAGGAGAACGGTGGGTGTGTGGCGTATTTCTAAAGCCTGATTTACTCAGTCTCCCATGATTCTCGGTTCTCTGGTCTGTGAAGAAAATCAATGTGACCTCGAGTCCATTTCGAGCCCGTTTTGTAGTCCACACAGGTGTGGAGGGAGAGGAGGAAAGGCAAACATGAATTTATAGAACAGCTGTCAGGACAATGAACCTCGAGCTGAAAGTCAAAGTCATCTAGGCCAACACTGACATGGAGAACATTCATTTGCATGTACGGCAGGTTCAACTGGAGTTGGCCACCACATCTGGTGCGCTCTCACAATCTGCATCATCAAACAGTGGAGGTGTGACTGCTTCATAATTAATCATTTGTAGATGCACCAATGTATTAAAGGGGTCATATAATGCCATTTTTGTACAAGCTAATATGATTCTTTAGGGTCTAAATTAAAAGTTTGTAATATACTTTAATTAAAAATTCTCATTAGTATTGTAAGAAAACACTAATTTTACCTGGTCAAAAACAGCTCTGTTTTCAGCACGCCGTTTCAGTGCATGTGTCTTTAAATGATAATGAGCTTTGCTCACCCCGCCCCTCTGTTCTGTGGGTACACCGTATTAGACATTCTCTGACCGTATCTAACACAATAACCACGTGTTATTCGTTATAAACGTGGGATTATGAATTATATTGAGAACGTCGTACATAGAAAACATGCCGTAATGTACCCTGAGTGAAAACCTTAGACGCATTCATCGTGAAGCCTGCAGCAAGGTTTGCAAATTTCGCAAAGATTAATATAAATACTAATATAAAGGTTAATAAAACATTACACTCACATCTTCTGGAGGTTCAGCAGGAACACGTTGGTACCGATCCGTTTTTTCTCGTTTGTGAAGCTGTCTGGTGTGAAATGATTCGCGCAAACATGAAAGCACAGACGATCGTGGGGAATCCCCGTGAGGGAATCCCCGTGTCAATCCTTTGGGCATATCGCTTCAAAAACAAAACTCAGCCACTGCTTCTTCAACGGCTCGGATTTAGGAACATCTAAATGACTGCTGTGTTCCTTATTACATCTAAGAACAGAACACCACAATCGCTTAGACGCCATTCTACTCCAGCATATCAACAATGGTGGACTACTATGACGACGGCTGTCACAGCTTGCTCAGGTCGGGTCTTGTGTTGAAACACGGCTGTCAATCACAATAGCGGGAGGGGCGTACGATCTTATGACGTCACAATATCGAACGGCTTGATTTCAGAGATGGTCAAACATATAAGGAGATTAAAACAAAACCACTGGATGGATTTTTATCATGATAGGATGGTTGTGTACAGGCACTGCCAACAGACATTTCAGTGCAATCAACTTGTAAAAGTGCATGTACCATTATATGACCCCTTTAAATTAGTGAAATGCCAAAGAAACCATAATGATTTCCTAAAATAGAACAGAGGTGTCTCGGACATGGTCCAAAGATAATGACTCTTGATTAGAGAATGTTTGTGAATTTGTCATCTGTGTGCGTTTTTGTGTGTCCATAAATGTGAAAACAACTGCACTCTACTTTAAGATGGTAATATTTGCATGTGTGTGTTTGTGTTTATGTACAGTGGGGAGCAAATGTCTGAGACTACTAAGAAAAACTGGGATTTTTCTCATAACAACTCTCAAAGTGTTCTGTAATGGATATTACAATGTTCATGTGTTTGGTCTTGGCGAAATAGATCGATACTGCTGCTGTTGGTTATTGCAGCTGCTGCAGAGGAAGTAAAGGACTTGCTACTGCCAATACAATACACAACACTCTGCTGTCAGCAAGTAAGACTGCTGATGCACAATACAGCATACATGAATTACCCGTAGCAGATCTAAACAGGTGGAGCTGGGGGAGGTGGAGGGTTTCTGATAGCATGCTGCAAATGCTACAGCAAATGCTGACCAGTATTTGAAGGTTGAGCAGTGAGCTCACTGGCTACTGATACAGCAGGAACCAATCAGCTGCTTTATATCACTTTTTGTTATACTGGTTGAAACTCTCCACATCCTGATAGCAATCAGTAATCCAATCATTGCATTCGGTCCGATTCAGCCTGTCAACCTACGTATTTCCATACCTCCACGCACCCTGCTCACGCAGACATCATACGTCATCAGCGCGTTCCTTAAGGCTATGCAGAGTTGTAAACAGACGGTCACTGAGCGTTGCAAACAAACAGCAGCCACCTTTTACAGTTCCTCTGTATAAATATGCCACGTCATATTTACCTTAATTAAGAGATGTCAACCCTTGTGGTTCTACTCGGAGCTGTTCATGTCCTCAGAATTAGAATTATGCGCTTCAACGGCAACACTATCAAAGCCGAAATGAATCTGCAGCAGTCACATGGTACAAGTCAGAGCTCTAAATTGTTTACGTTCATTGTTGTAACGTTATGTGCTTTGAGCATGAGGTAATTTAACGTCGTCTCTCGTGATGCTTTGCAGACTCTGCTCTGGCTGTCTTCATGTGTTTTGGCGTTGCCATCACAGGAATAAATTACATTTTAAAAATATATTAAAACAGAAAGCAGATATTTTAAATAATACTATTTCACAGTATTAGCCTACTGTTTGTACTTTCTTTCAGGTTGTGTGACCTACCATGTATCGAGACATTCAAGTATCTTGGCTCAACATTCACAGTTGATGGAAGTCTGCACGAGTCCCATAAAGTCATTGCGCGAGTCAACGCTGCCTTGGCTGAAATAGCGCACGACGACCAGCACCTGCGATAGGAAGACCAGTGACCGTCGAAGATCTACCGTACCGGCATTCGTCCTGTTGCTCTTTATGACACTGAGTGTGGGCCCGTGATGAAAGAAGTAGAACGCCGCCTCTGTGCCATGGAAACGAAAATGCTGCGATGGATCTCCAGCATCACACAGTTCAAACATGTCTGTAATGATGACATTTGGCAGCGGTATGGTGTTGCCTCAATATCGACACGCTGCACAACGACCTCAAGCTTACCGGTTTGCACCCAGATCAAGCCGACGGTCGCATCAAATGGTGCAAGCGATCCAGAAAAGAGGACCCTGCTACCTCGCGGGAAAAGCTAAAGAAGATTTCAGGTTGTGTGGTACTTCTAGGTCACTAATCAAATATAAACATGACACTGACCATGTGATTTTTGTACAGATGTCAGATATTCTTACTTTCATTGAAGCAAAAGTCATGCTGAGAAGAACATCAGGTTTCATGCTTCATGCAACTCATTAAACAAAACTTGCACATACAGTACCAAATACTAGGAAATTCTAGGATTTGTAAATTAACTATGTTTTTTTAATAACTTTATGCTAATAATATAATTTGTAACAAAATAGTATTAAATTAGGTGGAAAGATTAAATAAAAACATGTTAACTAGTGGTTTTAAACATTTGGACTTCACTGTCCAACTCCACTCTGCAGTTGTATGCATGAGTACAATCAAGAACTGTTTCACTGTTTCTTTGTGTGTTTACCTGTAACCCTCCAAATGCCACACACACATTCCAGGAATCAATAAGATTTAATAATGCAGAGTTGAATTTTGCCATCCTAGCATCAAGTCACCAAAATGACCGATAGAGCAAATCAATGGCCACACCAACACATACTGTGCAAACACAAGGCAGTATTAAACAGTGACAGTATACTAAGTAAAACAGAGAGACAGAGGGAGGGAGGAATGCGGTTTAATGGACCGCTGGATTTACTGAACTCTCAGCAGTAAATTCATGTAACTCCCCACATCTTAAAAACACCATCCCTCAGCTTACAACAAGGGCAAATCTCACTCAAACACTGTGGGGACTTTCCATTGAATTCTATGGTTTTTATATTGAGGCTGTTATATTTTATATTCCCTAAACCTACCCCTAAACTTAACCCTCACACATGCATTTTCATTAAGAATGTATTCAATATTCATTTATTCATGCATGTCTGGTTATCCCTTTACTATTCTTGTAACAAAACCTGACCCACACACAAAGATCAATGAATATACAAATACAAGCATTCATACTAAAGTATACATTTCTTAACTGACCTACTGGTACACACACATAGAAGTACTCACCACTATTGTTCTTCTTCCTGTTCCTCAGAGCACAGGTGATAGGATCTCCAGGAGCACGAGGATTCTCCACATATTTGGGTGTCCTGATTGAACCTGGAGACAGAGCAAAAATGAGCGAAAGACACAGAGAGAGAGAGAGAGAGAGAGAGAGAGAGAGAGAGAGAGAGAGAGAGAGAGAGAGAGAGAGAGAGAGAGAGAGAGAGAGAGAAATAGAGAGAGAGAGAGAGACAGTTAAGTCTTTCCAGATGGGATTGTGAGGCTGGCGATCTGAATCTCTGGGCAGAGCTGTGTGTGGATCTGCTTTTTTGTGTGTGTGTGTGTGTGTGTGTGTGTGTGTGTGTGTGTGTGTGTGTGTGTGTGTGTGTGTGTGTGTGTGTGTGTGTGTGTGTGTGTGTGTGTGTGTGCGTGCGTGCGTGCGTGCGTGCGTGCGTGTGTGTGTGTGTGTGTGTGTGTGATGGTTGTGATCGGCTGTCCTGTACTCCCAAAGAGATTCCAGAATAAACGAGGAGTCTGTAATGATTTTAATCTCCCTGAGCAGTTCCTCCTGTGTCAGCTGAGTCAGAGTCAAGCTTTATTGGCATGATTGTCGACATATGCAACATTGCCAAAGCATGAAAAGCACTTAGAACATAGACAAAGAAAATAAATAAGTTGAAGTAAATAAAAGAAGTTGAAGAAATGAAGAGCAAAATAAAGAAATGAGGAGTGAAATAAAAAAATGGACAAAGTAAATACTGTACACTACCGTTCAAAAGTTTGGGGTCATTTTTTTTTCATGTTTTTGAAAGAAAAAAGGTCTCTCCTCACCAAGGCTTCATTTATTTGATAAAAAAAATACGGCGATAACTGTAATATTATTAAATATTATTGCAATTTAAAATAATGTTTTCTATTTTAATATATTTTAAAATGTAATTTATTCCTGTGATGGCAAAGCTGAATTTTCAGTCTTTAGTGTCACATGATCCTTCAAAAAACATTCTAATATGCTCATTTGCTGCTCAAGAAACATTTATTTTTATCATCAGTGTTGAAAACAGTTCAATAATATTTTTTGTGGAAACCATGATAAATTTTTTTCAGGATTCGTTGATGAATAGGAAGTTCAAAAGAACAGCATTTATTTTAAAATTGAACATTTGGTAGAAATGTAAAAGTCTTTACTGTCATGTTTGATCAATTTAATGCAACCTTGCTGAATAAAACTATTAAATTTCTTATAATAAAAATATTACTGACCCCAAACTATAATCATAGTTTAGAATTTGGTCTATAATACTAGACCAAATAATATATAAAATAAAATCAGCTGACTCAGCTCATTCACAGCCCTCGCTCGCTCTGCAAGAACATTTCCTCCATTTAACTTCACAGTGGCTCCTCAAACAAAGCCTCAAACATCAGACAGGAGCCTGAAACATGAATAAGGAAAGATATCTCCACTGGCGCTCAGATTTGATAGTAATATTCAGGGCTGTAGCAACCATTATAACTGACATGTCATCCCCACTTACAAGTTCATCCCCCACACACTTGTTGAGAAAGAATATTTATATTTTAAGAGTTTTGTTGGGCTACAATCATAAATGCAGCCAATGAGAAATTACAACATAGCAGAAGCATTCCCAAAAATCAGTTTGGAGTGTTTATCACCTAATTAGTATTCATGAGCTGAGCTAAAGATTTATAATGTGTTGCCTCGACTTTTCAGATTATTCTTGCACCTCTGGTAATATTGCATTACATATATAATGATTGTTTGGAAGAAAACATTAGCGAACGATCTGTGAGGTTATAGGGTTGTAGGATCAAATCAAGGTGAGTTTGACTCAGGAACTGGACTCTATTACAACCACATTCTGGAGCTAGGCACTTATCAACAGGTTTCCAGATGGGTCATGTACAGTAATTACTTGCAGCATTCAGCATGATGCTGTGGATGAAAAGTGTTTGCTATAAGGCAAGTAACTAAAAAGGTTTGGTCTGTAAAATGCTTTATCTTTGTATTAAAATCAACATGACTCAGCGTTTACATATGAAGTGACGTTTTGCCTAGTGCAATTTAATATTTATATGAAAAATGTGACAATCACTTGATTGACATCAGTGGAAATTATTCTGTTTGATGAAAAATGTACAAGAAACTTTTTGGAATAATATGCATAAAGGTTCAGATAAGCAACAAATAAGCTCAAGTGTGCACATTTTGAATTCATGTTGAAAAGTGGTCTATACCGCCACCTACAGGAACAGACACAGCATTGCAGGCACAGGAATGCTGCCATTAACATTATCTACCATTGGAAATGCTTATAGCGTGAGAAAAAAACTTTAAGGACCTTTTGGGGAAATTTATGACAGTTAACAAGATAATATATTATAAAGCATGTTTGTAAATGCTGTAAATTGCTCCATTTTACATTATAATGGATCTAAATTCAGTCAGGAACGAATCATTTTGATAAATAGTAACGTTTGTTACATTTCTGAAGGTTTTTTTTTTTTTTTTTTTTACAGAAAATGTGTTCTATAAAGCATTCTAATTAAAAACAGATTTAATTCAGCAGCACATAGGGCTGATGTGGGTATAAAATCACACAACCTGAGGTGCAAGACTGTGGGAAGAACAATCGGTGTGTGTGTAGCCAGCCCAAAATAATGAGCGAGTTTCTGCCAAGTTCCAAGAAACTGCCAAGTCTCTCCCTTGTGACTGGCAGCTCTCAGCTCAGCTATCAGTATGAATCAGCAAAGAGCTAACAATACCACAAAGATAACGTTACACATAATACACCGTATATGATATGGATTCATTCATTAGTTCTCTAATAATCTATAGCAGCTAAATACAGTTTATAGAACCACACATTTGGGAGAGACTGCATTTTAAGGTCTAGTTCGCCTTGACCTAAACTCATCCTAAAGTCAACTGTACCCCTCTTTGTGCCGTGACTTTTGACCTTACAATGGTCCTCCTGACATTTGTGCTCTGATCTTCATGGAGCAGGTAAATGAATCTATGCTGCCCTCAGTCCTCTGTTGAGTACATACTTTAGTGATATTTGGTGTTCGCACAGACCAGTGGTTCTTAAACGGTTTTGCTTCAGGACTCCGATTCGACATTGAGCATCATATAAACATTATTTGTTGTACAAAAATTGAATGTAAAATGTATCAATATCTATAATATGTAAATAATATTTAAAAAATAATAATCTGGGCAGCCAATATTTCACTTCACAACACATTTAATTTACTAATTTGCTCTAAAATACTGCAGAGTTTGACTATATACACACACCTTTTAATGTTTCTTTTCCCGCCCTTTAAAAGTTGCTAAACCTAAGTATTTTGCTTTCATACTGTAGCCAATATTATTTTAGTTTCGTTGAGATACTATTAATTTGTGTTAATTAATACAATTTTATATGTATTTTCAGTGTCATTGTAATTTAAAGGTTTAGTAATTTTGTTGTGCTTTAAAAAATATATACTGTATGTCTACATAGTTTTCAGGTTTTAGTTATTTTATTTTAGTGCTTCACTTAAACTAAAAAGAGAAATGCTGAATTTCTTTTTTTATATTTTATTTTATTTTAGATATCCCGCTAAACCTAGACTAATGCAGTTGCATAGAGAGAGAGAGAGAGAGAGAGAGAGAGAGAGAGAGATTGCAATAATGAGACAGAAAAGCATGTGCATCAATATTATTTAATTTATTTAATATTAATTCATTTGTTTTAATTCATTCGTTAATTATTTTTTTTCTATTATTGACAGTAGGCTAGCCTAATTAATTGAACACAAAGCCCTTTTAACAAGTAGGCCTATAATTATTTATTTGTTTGTTATATTATCTGCAATAATAATGAAAACCTGTGCAGCAGGGCTATCAATTTATTTATATATTCAGTTTAATTTTCTATTGATTATAGATAGGACTATATTCTTTATTTTTTTAAATAAAACTGCAAGCTTCCATTGATTGTGACGTTAGACATTGAAAATGGCGCTTGGGGCTGTGTGTTTTTTCTTGTTATGAATTGTATCCTATTTTCTGTTATAACCGTTAACTACGCGAAGTGATATGGAACCGTAATGCGGTCAAAACCTGCTGGAACTACTTTAGCCGTGCGTTTCCCTGAAAATAACTGCACACCTTAGAACTTTCGTCAACCAATCAAGCATTCAACAGCCCTGTAGTATAAGAGCTAATATGAATAATGTCTATATTTTTCCCCATGGTATCAATGTCAAAACTGTGGCCAGAGAAAATGCTGAGTGGCTAGTAACTTTGGAAAACCAGTGGCTGGTGAGCAAAAAAAGTTAATGTCAAGCCCTGATCACTACTTATATTTTTTATATCTTTATTCTATTCTCAATCTCACATTGTAAAAATGCACATTTCATCAGCTCTGAATGGATGTGTACTGTACTGACACCTAAAATTGCTTGTGTGATGCGCCATGGTTAAAAAGTGACTCGTAGTCTCGTACGCACCCGATGACTTGTTGGACCGGACGGGCGATAGATAGGGTTGGCGGGGAGGGAGCAGTGGGGAGGAAGGGAGGGAGACGGACACTCCTCTGGTCAAACTCGGCCTCAGCACCTCCTCTGCAGGGTACGGCTGGACTGGGAGTGGCCCACTGCCATGATTCGGAAGAACCACAATCCCATCTTCCTGAACTCTGTGATGGAAACTGGGGCTGAGAGATTGACTTCCTAAACAAAAATGAGAAAGGCAAAATTCTTGATTAGACTTTCTGCAATTTTTAAAGTGCCCCTCTTATGCTTTTTTGGATATTAGTGGATATTATGTGGTAAAGCTCAAAGTGCACAACAAATGGAGTTATTGTCTCGCAACAAAAAGAAACGATACTTAACTGCTTGAATCAGTAATTCCAGTATTCCATCTTGCACGAAACTACATAGGTTTGTAATACATTTGTATAATGCCCATCTATGGTCTTCATTGGCTGCCAATGAATAAAACTTTGACCCATCCTCAAACACTGTAGTCGTAGCTGAGGCTTAGGTAAGAGTTTGGTTTGTGCTGTCGACATAAAGATGCTGTTTTCTGCGCTGTGAAAGCAAATCCACTTTGCATACATTTCCAAAGATAAGGGCTCGAATACAGTAAATCCAACGCCATCGTTATGGTGTATAAAAGTGCTGAGGAAGCTCCGGGAGCTGAAATTCAGATGGTAATGGACGTTTCGTTTCCAACGTGCTGTAAGCGGCAGGCCAATCACAACAAACTGGGCCATCTGACCAATCAGAGTAGAGTAGGCTCTCGTAATGGAGGGATCCTTTATTGAACCAGGTCAGACACTGTGGTCATGAATTGCATTTTTTTTATGTTCTGTAAGTTCCACTTATAATGTTATCAAGATTTTTACATCAAAAGTCATCCTAATTTAGAATATCCTAATTCTATCCTGTTTTTGACCCTCTCTTTGAAACACTCCCTTTTGATAGGCGTGTCGCATTCAAGACTTGGAAGTAAATTATATGATTAGGTAACAGTTATGCATATTAAAATAACTTTCAATGTCCCTGCTATTACAAGAGTGGAATTATTTAGAAAACTTCAAATGTTGAAAAATATCTTGTCACATTTGCCGACAATGTGAAACATTTATGCATATTACATTTGCTTCATTAGTCTTGGTAGTGGCAAATAAAGCTTAAGTACTTGGAGTTACCACAGTCATAATTGACAAGTGATAGCTTACAGTGTTTTGAGTAAACGGAATTATGAATGAATGCACCATCATTTGTCATACTTTCAGGCTATCGTTCATCCTTTTCGATGTGAAAAAGGTATATATTGTCATTTGCAGTGTAGCGTTTTAAATTAAATGAAACGTGTTGTAATGTCTTACTGATGACAAAACAGAAGATGTCTCTCACTGAAGCTTTTACTCAGGATTACAGTGAATAGCTTAGATCTAAACAATTACAAAAGAAAGCACATAGAGAATACGCTTTCTTCCGTATCCGGGAATCCCCTGCATTAACCCAAAAAATGCCGAAGCAAAGGAAAGAACAGCAAATCACAACTATTCACGGTTTGAATGCGGCGCTACAGTATAAATCAGGAGTATTCAAGGAGTATAAAGTTTCAGGAGGTCCGGTGACTAAATTTCCTTCCCAGCAGAGGTTCGGACAATACCTTTTTGGAATAGTTACAGTACATATATATTTTCAGCAGTAGTACTTTGTAAAAGAAAAATCCTAAAAAGTCAAAACAGTCAGTAATGTTATCTGAGATTAAAAATAAAAAAACATCAATATTTCATCAGATGAACATAAATCAGTCATTAGGTCTACGATTAACGACCCTGAGTGCTTGTGGTGCGAACAGCTCCCTTGTTTTGACACGCTGCTCAATTTAAACTGTAGAAATGGTGCTACAGTTGTCACTTTGTCTCGTGGTCCAGTTGGAACCAAGCCAGGGTCTGGAACAGGACCCACGGTCCGCTATTTAAGGATGCCTGGTATAAATACTCATCTATAACAGGGGCATTCAATTAGTTCCAAGAGGTCCGGTCTCTATATTTTCTTTCCAGAGGAGGTCCGGACAATACTTTTTTGGAACAGATAGGCTATACATTTCCATCTGCTCAGCAGTAGTACTTTGTCAAAGAAACAATCGTACACTCAAAATAGTAATCAAAGATGACAATCTTGGCCAAAGCAGTGATGTCTAAGAATTTTTACCAATATTTACCAAAAAACTAAATATTTCTCCCAACTGGATAAATTAATAGGTATAAAAAGGTAAGCTAGACATACAAATAATTGTATTAGTTCTCATTTTCTGTGTTTTAGCAAATGTATCTATTTTGCTGCTAACCGTGTTTCTGGTTACTGTTGTTAAAATAACGGCGTCATCTGCAGCTCTTAATGTGGCACTCTACGTATTTAGCGGAAGAGAGAAGCAACACGCACAGAGCGGAAAGGGTTTGAATTAAGCGCGTTGGCTCTAGATAATAATAATAAGAAGATGAAGCGCCTAAAGAACATTACCGTAAACGACCCTGAGCACTTGAGGTGTGAACCGCTCCGTTATTTCAATGCGCTGCTCACTTTAATCTGTAGAAACTGTAAAATGGCACAATTGACCCGTCGCAGGGAGTTTGATTGACAGGCGATCTGACCAATCATAATCCGCCATCAACCGAATCCACCATTTATGCCTGACAAAGCAGTCAGGAGAGTTAGTAGATTGACGTTGGAGGATTTGAACTTGAAAAACGGAGTGTACTGACGTCTTTTCGTGGTTAAAACAACATTCCTTCTGATGTTCAATCATGTTTATTTGCTGCTATAAATTAACTAGAAGGAAGAGATGATCGGTTCACGAGAAGCTTTAACTGAGACTCTACAACGATCTGTTAGACACATTAAAGAGCCACAAATGGTATTTCAATTTGTTAAATTTATACTGTTTAAATTTGAAAGCTGAGACTTTGTTTCATATCAAAAGTAACCTGGTCTGTCCTGTCTGTTAGCGCGTTGTCAGTGTCCTCTCTGCTCCGTGATCATGCGTGATGTATTTTTCACTGCGTGAGAACATCGTGTGGTGTGAGAGCGGCATGGCTTGTCGGACATAGCAACAATAACTAAAGGGGGCGGGTCTTTGCGAACGGTCACTTGTGTCCAGCATTTGAACACCACTGTTTTATAACAAACAAAGCAATAGTGACACATGGTAAAAACATTGTTACTCACACTTGTATGTTGGGACATTGCTGTCGGATATAGTCTGCACTGCATCATCTTTTATTTTATTGTCTCTCTGAAAAGCCTTTACTAAAAGGTGTCTTGTTTAAATATGAACCTGAAGTAAAATTAAGCAAACAAATGACCAGTGTCTTATTGGCACCATCTGGAACTTTGTTAAAAATAAAGTTCATCCACGCTTTCTTGTGTTAATGGTAATCTTTCTGTTAAGATCACAAGGAAGGCAATGCAAAGACTGTTTTTACAAAACATAGCACTGCAAAATATCTTGTAATCCTCAAAGGCATCTCTATCATTTTGTTGCTTGAGTTATTCTGTATTTCCATCTCGTATTTACCACTACATGACATGCGCAAATAGGTGGGAGGAGCTGAAGAGACAATGATGTAGAAGTAGGCATTGATGTTCTTCTGCAGAGGCTGTCTTTAATCGCTCTATGATGTGACAGAATACGAAATGAATCATGTTGGGAGCTTGGTTTCAACTAGTTTTCGGACAAATTAGGAAGTTTTGAGTTCTGAAACTTACAAGATATTTCTGTAGAACAATGACCTCTTATGTGTCAAAAGATCAAGGAAAATTTGATTTCTCAATTCATGACCCCTACAAATGCACAGAATCCTGAATGAGTGATCTGTTCAACATGAGTCACTTATTCAACCATAATAATAAACACTGAACATTTAGGACTTTGAGTCTCTTAAACCCTCAGTCTTAAATCAGATTAATTTACTGTATGAGCGGTGAACCTCACAAAAGCTCTGCAGCTTTCCAGCAGGACGTCAGAAATCGAATTAGCTAGATATCATTACCAATGGCTTTTTGTATCCAAGCCTTCAAAACCACTATAAAAACATACAGACAAACTACTAAGACTGTCTTATGACCAACAGTAACACTATATATCTTTCTCCTCCTATAATAAACCCTTTCGAAGAAAGCTGAGAATAATTTAAGCCTTTTTAACATTCCAAAGCAAACATACAAGGGCCTGAAGTTCCTCTCACCGCAACAGGATTTACTGTTGATCTCGCCAAAACTATACTGGTTTCAAACAAAATGCCAACAGAAATGCAGCTTTTCATAGTACAGCCTGCCATATTATCAAGAGGACATCCCTGCAGTCCATTTGGAGAAAGATTTATGGGCAGTGACAAACTGTAAACTACTGTCTGCACATGAAAGTTAAAAAAACAGGATGGATATTAATTCACAGCTTTAAAAAAAAGACAAAAAAGACGCAAGGTAACTTGATAAGTTTTTCCTCCTGAAAACAAATTCCTACTTAGTAATGTAAGAGGTTATAGACTTGCATGTGTGCCTCTTACATGAAGGCAAAGTGCGCGTACACACACGTTGGGTTTCCATGTTTTATGGGGACTTTCCAAATAGACAATGATTTTTATACTGTACAAACTGTATATTCTATCCCCAATCCCCAAGCCCCACAAAGACAAGGATTTTGGAAGCATTTTTCAGCCATAGCATTTACAACACACAGTAATGCATAATAGGTACACGTTCATGACTGTCGTTCTTTAAAGAATTTGGAATGGCCTGGTTGTCTGGTTGTCTAAGGCCGTCTAAAATATTTATTTTTCAGGATACATGGATTTAAAATTCTAGGTGTTGAGACTGTTGTGGCTGGAAAAAAACCCATTAGAAATGAAACTAAAAGTAAATGTAGGCATTACAATATTATATACAGAATAAAATATGGATATTGAGATTACATTCAATTGTAATTTAAAGGAACACTCCACCATTTTTTGAAATTCAGACAACCTCGATACGAAGGCTACTGCTTCATCGCTCATTACGCCTCCAGATTTGACTCCTTTCTAATCCTGGAGTATTTTAGCAAAGTCGGGATCGCGCTTGAGGTCATAATGCAAGGCTGCAAATTACTTCTGTTGTACGACGAAGCATTCTCCCAGCGATATATCGACAGTTACAACGATCGCAAGCTGCGCGATGGGGGTCTTCAAAATACATTATCTCGACAGAAACACACTCGCGCTGACCCATAACAAAGCGTACGTCTATCAGAATAAGGCCTACTCAAGCGGTTCGATCGAATGGCTAGATTCACTTTCTTTCCTACATTTAGATTGGTGGGCAAATGCATTTTTGTCTCAGTGCATGCATTGTTTTAGTTTGACAGGGTCGGCGTTAGCTTAGCTTAGCATAATGAATGGAATCCTTTGTTGCCAGCTAGCATGTCCTGAGTAAAAGTGATATATATTTAAAAAAAAACTAATTACTTCTTGTGGCCTGCGTATTCACAACAAGTACAAATAGCGATGCAGATTAACACTAGGCGATTTTCTAGGCAGATATTGACTTATATAATAAGGACTATATTAGGGGGAAGCACAGGCGAAGCACTGCTACTTGGGCATGATATCTCTGCGCCCAAGTAGCAGTGCTTCGCCTGTGCTTCCCCCTAATATAGTCCCAAGTTAATATCTGCATAGGAAATCGCCTAGTGTTAATCTGCATCGCTATTTGTACTTGTTGTGAATATGCAGGCCACAAGAAGTAATTAGGTGTTTTTTTTTTGTTTTTTTTTATCACTTTTACTCAGGCCATGCTAGCTGGCAACAAAGGATTCCATTCATTATGCTAAGCTAAACTAGCGCCGACCCTGTCAAACTAAAACAATGCATGCACTGAGACAAAAATGCATTTGCCCACCTATCTAAATGTAGGAAAGAAAGTGAATAAGCCCTATTTAAAAAAACGGTGGAGTGCTCCTTTAAGGAAAAGGTCATCCTAATCTAAAGGGAAAGGAGCATGCACAATGAAATTTAATATAGACAAATACCAAATAATATTAATCAAAGTTACTGATATTTTGTGAAATGTGAATCCCCTACTACTTCTACTGTTACATTCTTGTTGCTTTTACTTAGGGTTGGGTAACTTGGGAATCATTTGAATTTTAACGATTCCGATTCTTATCGATTCCTAATTTCGATTCCAATAAGGTAAAAAAAAAAACGTATTCACATTTATTCAAAATTTTATTGCAAAACATGTCATTGTAGCTGAATACAATGAACAAAAATCTGAACTTTTGTCTTTGGTTTAAAAATACCATAGCAAAAACAACTAGCCTAACTAATATACATTTTAAGCATTATTAAAGACAAGTAAACACTCAGTAATTAAAAAAGTACAAATAAACAAATTAGCAAATCACAAATAAATACAACTAAACAAAAGATTGAATTTCCAGGTTTTCAGGTACAGAAACTGTAATCAAATGTAAAATAACACTGCACTTTATAGATAAAATAACAAATATAGTTAACCAAAGTTATTCAGTCAAAACAGCGAGTGAATTTTTTCTGTCTTTTGTTTTTTTATTATAGAGACAGCAGCATGAATATTAGGCTGCTGTCACTTCGTTCACTTAAGACATGACTGACTTTGTTTACAAGGATATTTTGACATTTTGTTTGTATTTGTCCGTTCAAGTGCAAAAATACGCGGAAGAGAACTCAGTTTAGTATCACGCACTATTCAGTATGAGAGGAAGCTTTCTGTTCACACACTTTGGATATGTGTGCAGTTTAGAAAACATTCTTGTTGCGAGTCTTGCGAGTCTTGCTCTTGAATGGTTTAAAGTCATATAAAAATGCACACAAAAGGAATCGATAAGAGGAATCAAATTTAATTATATAACGGTATCCAATTCCTGACCTTAAGTGTCCAATTCCAGAATTGGAATAGTTTTCGATTCCATTACATTTTATTCATTTAGTAGACGCTTTTAGATAATAACAAATAAATAAAAAATTGATTTTATGACATTTTGTAGACAACCAAGATTCCTCAAATTTTAAATGTACGGATATTTGATCAAAATAGATCAATTTATTTCTTACTCTCAAAATACAGTGCATTCAGTTTTAATTCACTTTTAAAGAATAAAAACAAAACAAAATAAGAAAAAATAAGATGTTTTGTTGTCTCAACGTTAGATTATATCATACATATAGCTTTGTTTGTTTAATTTAATTTAATTAATCAATCAACGATACTATTGATCAGCATTACCAAACGTAGACGTTCCACTAGAAACAAACATTGATGTATTGTTCTAATTTATTGCTGTGAAGCTGCTTTGATACAGCCTGTGTTGTGAAAAGCGCTATATAAATAAACTTGACTTGACTTGACTTGACTTGTTGATAATTACATTTTGTTGTAGAAAGACCTTTCTTCTTATACTTTCTTAAAAAGTGATGTTTTTCATTCCAGTTCAAATCAACATTCAAATAATACTTGACCTGAGTATAAAGTTTCACTCCAGTGTTGAGACTATGTGACATTGGCCATAGGGTGGAAAATTTGCTGCCATGGCTTTCTTCTTCCCTTTTATTGGAGAATCGTGGTCGGTCGCCTCTTAATGCAGCCCAGCAAATCAAGTCTGACTAATGACAGTCTACTCCAGAGAGCTCTGACATAATTACAGCCCTGCATTCATAACACTATGGCCTGACCAAAATACCGACCAGAGACTCCATTCATCAGACATCAAATATTTATCAGAATATAAATTCAGTCGAAATGAGGGTTTGGAGCTGGACGGAGGCCTTGCCGAGTCCTATATTTAGTCAAATGTGGACAGACTGAACCAGAGAGAAAAAAAAAACATCCTTGCTGTTGAAAATGGACGCTTAATGTGCACGTGGCGTAAATCAGGTATGCTGGCGTTTTCATGAGTTCAGCATCCCCATAAGAAACAGTGATTGACTGAAGTGACAAATGCTCAACTTTTGGAGAAACTTAAGAAGAAAACAACACAAGGACAAGGATTGGAAAATATACAAAAGAGGAAAACAAGGACAATAGACTTTAACCCCTGATCGAACCATCTAGAAATACAAAGACATCTCTTCAGACAGGAAATTCAAAAACATCACAGGCAAGGACAGAAGTAGGAAGACAACAATAAGGAAGGAAGGGAAACAAGGCCATGGGTGAAACTCACGAAGAAATATTCAGATCGTAGTTTACTCCAATACTATTTTCATAACAATTAAGAAGATATTAGATAATGGAAAACAGGGAAATATAGTCTTGTATCTCTGTAATGTGTTATAGCCTATATAAACATAAGTACTAATTATAAAGGAGAGAAGGTCAACAAACATTTGTCGTTTTTGTTTAAATGGCAAATGTACATATTTATATTCATTGCCATTCAGGTTCGTGGTCACTAAGATTTTTTTAAAGAAATTAAAACTGCAGTCCGTAGCTTTTTTGGGTTAAAAATGATCCAAAATAAATTTTTGAGCAAATACATAACCAGCCAGTGTTCAAAACTATCTGCTTGCCTTAGCTCGATTCAAAACGGTAAGCTTGTAATAATGTTTTTAATTCCAGTGGTACTGGTGGATTTCCACGGGAAATTCAAGCATCTGGACACATAAAGAAGGAGTCTCGGCTATTAGGCTATATTGCCTGTGAGGATGTTGGAGGTGGAGATTTTTAGCCTTTCCTCACAGCACTTGATATAATTAAAATCAATTTGATGGTGGATCCAGAAAGGTTCAAACAACAATCACCAGTGACAACTGGAGATTGACCCAAACAAACGCGAAAGACTAGAAAACAAGGATAAATATCGGAAGGGCATTAAATGTAGTCACGCAATGCTGATGTTGTTAACATTAACAATTTGAGAATAAAGTATAATTTGCATGGTTTGACGTGATATGATAAGCAATCGTTAGATTTAATCGGCGCGATTTACTGCAATGCTTTTTTCCCCTTAATTGGTCAGAACAAAAGTGGATGTTACTGACTTCTTCAGATGACATTTTACGGTGAGTATTCTTATGTTGGTCATACTTCCAAAAAGTAGAATCTGTGATTCCGAATGAGAGTATGCACACCGGCATGGTGACTGACAGCCGCACGTTCTCCTCAAAAAATTGGATTCATCCGCGCTGTGCCGTGCCAAGGCACAACCCACATAAAGTTGATAATTCCGCGAATAACTGCAATTGCAGATTTCAAACAGAGATGGCGACAAAGAGGAAAAACTACGGACTCCAGCTTTAATTAACTTCTATTCAGCAATGATGCATTAAATTACAAAATAAATTAAACACAAATGTTAAGATGTAATTTATAAAAAATATATAGATTTCAATTAAATGCCAAATTTGAACTTTCTATTCAAAGAATCCCAAAAAAAAAAAGACTTTCTAGAAAAATAGTAAGCAGCACAACTTTTTTTAACATTGATGATAATAAGAAATGTTTCTTGACCAGCAACTCAGCAAATTAGAATAATTTCTGAAGGATCATGTGATACCAGAGTAATAATGCTGAAAATTCAGCTTCACCATCACAGGAATAAATTAAATTTTAAATATATATTAAAACATTTATATGAAATATATTAAAACCTGAAAATAAACAATTTCAGGATTTTGAATTAAAAAAAATGAAAAAAGAAAAGAAATCTGATGAGAAAAAAAGACATTTAAGATTATGCACTATTTCTTTTTCTTATTCACTAATTAAATAAATTAGATTTGTGGGGGGAGGGGGCTTTTCACAAATTATGCTTAATTTACAAGAGTATAATATTACATACATATACACACACACATCATACTTAATATTTTTCTGAACAGCACAACTTTAAACACTACTGTATACTGAGCGAGAACAGATTGGCCGATGACTAATATAATGCAGAAGGAAATGGTTAACAAGTGTATTTATCCCTAAACCAAAAACACAGATGGATGACATCATCTTGGCGTTTTTAGCCAGATAGAATCAATCATCTCTAACCTACCGCAACTTTAACTGTTAAATGACTCAGCATCAGCATCCTTTAGAAATTTAGCTTCACTTTTATCTTTTGCTCTCACATTTTCTACATTTCCTATATCCTAAATCTCTACCTGACGGCAGAATCCCAGCAGCAGTCCAGGAGGTTGCTGACTCCAGAACACATTCAGTGTAGCACGTGCTTCATGTGTTTACCTGACATTTAGGCCATAGTATAAATGTCAGATTAGCCTGAAATTCACTAGGTGACCTATATCACCACTGGAACTGCTTAAGCATTTGAAAGAATGTTATCCATGATTAGCTCACATCTGAAAGCATGGCCAGCTGTGTTTTTGGTAATGAGATTAAGCCTTGTGTTACTTTAGACACACAATCTCAGAGAAGATCACTATCAAGTGATACACTCCCTTTTTGTACAAGCTAATCATACCGTTCAGAGAGCAGCAGTTTTTAATTAGCCAACATTTCTCAAAAACATTTTGAAAAAGAATGCAAATGATCTCTAACATATTTTGTTTGGCCTATTTTTATGTCTAAAGATTTGGGCTGATGTCCAAAAGGTTTCAGGTTTGTTATAAATTCCACTAACCTCCTGAACAAGAGATTTAAAAACTACAGTTGTGTGCAAGATTTTGAGCGAATAACGTTTACATCTTGGTCTTTTCCTCACAAATACACTATCGTTCAAGTCAGTAAGTCAAGTCAATTTAGAGTCAGTAAGATTTTTGTTGTTGTTGTTGAAATTAATACTTGTATTCAGCAAAAATGACAGTAAAAACACTTATAATGTTACAAAAGATTTCTATAGATTTCAAATAAATTAACTTTCTATTCATTATAGAATTCAAGGGGAGGAAAAGGATCAAGGTTTCCACAACTATCTTAGAATATGATTTAGGATTGATCACGTAATAATGAAGATTAGAGTAATGATGCAGAAAATTCAGCTCAGTGATTTTACAGTACGTGTACTTAGTGTACTTCCATAAGAAAGTGTTGGATAACTACATGGGTTAAGGTTAGGTTTAGGGGCAGGTTCAGTGTTAGTACATAGTTATTACTCAGTTATTGTAATTACTATAATAAGTACATAGTATGCACATGAGGAACAGGACTGTAAAATATGTTATCATTCACTTTCCTTTTCCTTGTAAGGAGAAGAGCAGCCTGGACTTCATATTTGGTCTTCAAAACAACTAATTTTAAAGTTATGCAAAACAAAGCAAGTCATGCATGTTTGCAATAAACATGGGACTGCAATAAATGCTAATTTTCAGTTAGCTAAAACTACTCAATTTAAATTTGGATGCAAGTGTGTTTCTAATAGGTGGATAGAATCTTGTGTGTCTATATAAACAGTCTGATTCTCCTAAATAACATGAGGAGCCCCTGCTGAGTAAGGAGAAACTGGACACCAGAGCAGCTGAGATAACACAGAGAAACCTTCTGTAACATGTGTGCGCACACACACACACACACACACACACACACACACACACACACACAAAACTGGCCTCAAACTATAAACCTTATCCTGATGCTGACACACACAATGCAGATGGATCAACTTTCTAAACGTCACTCTACTCCTGGAGATTTATACCCGAGGACAGTAAAAACTCACACACATATGTTGTAAACTCAACATCTCAGGCCAGAGTCACGCTGTATCACACTGCTCTGTAACCCAGCATCAAACAGAGCCCTGTTTTTAAATCTAAATCCTTCCTGATCCGACCTTTACAAGGCCTCAGTTCAAAGGCAGGAGAATACTTCAATCTGACATTCCAAATGAAAAAGGGTCAATCCATGAAAGCAGAAATCCCCACCAAAGTCTGTTCTTGGGGATTAAAGTGCTCAAACCCACAAAAAGGAGCAAGAGAGAAGAAAAAAATAGACAAAAACAGAGATAAATTATAAAACAGTAGAATGTGCTCATTGATAGACTGATTTTAGGTGGTGTTGGCCTATCACAGAGTCACTATGTTGAGAAAAATAGTGTTTGTTCAACTAAGATCCTAGTTCCATCCTTACTGGTAGCAGACAAACAAACTACAGTGGTAGTTATACATCCGAGCTGGTTATAGGTTTGGATCCATGAACCATCTCCACTGATCAAGCACTTAACCTTAGTTTGGTAGGGGGTCTCTCTATGCTATATGCGTTTAAAACAACATCAACTTAGCAAGATCACACGGATTCGGGGACAATAGCTGACTTCCAAGAAAGCATTTTAAGGTTGTTAATTATGCTTTCTTCAAATAGATCTTCTTTCAGAGCTGCATATACTGTATACTTCACTGAAAAGGCAAACTTAGAATGCATTGCAACAAGCAGCATCAATTTTCAGTGAAAATGGTGTATAGAGTCAATGGAAAATGTCAATTCTAAATGTCATTCAATGGTGCAGAGTATCAAAAAAAAGCTGTCAATCTTATTAAAAATTGACTATTTTATTCAATTTTTGTATGTGGTACATATTTTTATACTTTGTGTCAATAGCTTAGCAACAGGCAAATGTCAAACTCCATTGGAATCAATTGTTAGACGGGTCTTCTGTGCACCATTTCTGTACAGCATTCCAAATCTTTATTATATTTGAGAACATTAGGCACACCATGGCTATACTTCCTCCTCTGCTGTCTGACCAGAGCTACAGTACAAGAACAACATTCTTTATACAAACCATTTTAAACTCATATTTGCAAAATATTTAATAAAGATGAAGTTATTGTACAGTACATTCTGGAAATGTTTCAATAGTGTGTCCATTCATATTCAAACATATATTTTCCTCCAATAAAGTCTCATTTTATCTGCAAACTGATATTTCTGTACTCTACCGTTCATAGGTTTGGATCCAGTAACAAATTTTCAGTAAGTATTTTCCTGAATGATACTTTTACCCAGCAAAAACGCATTAAATTGTTCAAAAGTGCCAGTAAACGTTACAAAACATTTCAAATAAATGTTGCTTACTATTCAAAGAATCTTGAAAAATGTATCACGATTTCTCAACAAACATGAAAAAAATGAAAAAAAAAAAATAAGCAACACATCTGTTTGTAACATTGGTAGGTTTCTTGATCATCAGATCAACATATTGTAATGATTTTTGAAGGATTATGTGACACCGAAGACTAATAATGGCTTGAAAATTTGCTGATAAAAGTTCAGCTTTGATGTCACAGGAATAAATTATAATATATTATAATAGAAAACAGCCATTTTGAATTGTAATGATATTTAACAATATTACTCTTTTTATTGTATTTTTGATTATATAAATGCAGCCTTATACAGCATAAGAGACTTTCAAAAACATAAAATCTTAGGACCCTAAACTTTTGAACGGTAGTGTAGAAGTATGTTGCAATGCAAAGTTCAAAAAGTACAACAGTTGCTCTGAAAAACCACTTTCACTGTTTATGGTTGAAAAGAGGTCATATTGATTTTAATACTGTACATGTCACAATATGCATTGAGTGTTATTTTTTTTTATCTGCACGTTCAATGTTTGTGCGAGTCATTCGAAGGTAAAGTTTTAATTAGATTAAAAATGATCGTTTCAGATAATGTAATTGTCTTAAAGTTTGTACAATTGTGTTTTCAATAGTTTTGAAAAATGTGTTGCACAGTTTGTCTTAGCAATTGAGAAAAGTAATCACATGTGCGGCTTTCTGAAATCCAGCATCTTCAAAGACAACATATTTTACAGAATAAAAATGGTGATATTTGACACCAGAAAGGCCTCTTGTGACCACACTAATTGTGTATCTGGTGCTCTTTATGACTATTGTGACTGAGAACAGAGCTCCCAGGCAGATGATCCGCCTCAAAAAGTGTCACTGCAGAGTGTATTAGTGGCGTCTGATCTGTCATGTGTGCTGGATAACTCTCTCCATCCCCCTGCAGCTAACATAAGGTGTTGTAAATACTTCATGAGCAATATGCCTCTTCAGAGGACACACGAGTGTTGCCTCTAACCGACAGAGACTTCATTGGCTGTCAGTATGAAAACCAGAGGGAGCTCACCGATATTAGTAGAGCAGATTTGCCCATCAGAGAATGAACAAAGTGACAATCAACTACATTCAAGAGATGAGGATATACAAGGGAAATCATTTATTTGCTGTCTTCTTCCTTAGAAACAAGACTTTGAGTTAGATTAGCAGATGAAAAGTTTCTTGTATGTGGGTCAGGTAGTGTTTGTTTGGCAGCTCTCAAACTTGTCTTGACATACTTAAGTGAGTGAAGCAGAGATGAATGAGGTTAATTGGAACACTGCTCCATTGAGAGGCTCCATTGGGAGAGAGGTATCGGGCCAGCGATGGTGCTGAATTCAGCAAGAAGCCCGAGCGGAAACCAGTGCGATCGTGTGGAAACGGGTATCATTCATGGTAACGTGACATCAATGATGTAATGACTCTAATTTGTCGCAGTGGAAGAGAGTGACATAAGAGTGAAAGACTTTCAAATTAATATTCATCCAAAATATTCTATAAAAAAATCTGTAATTTACCCTCACGTCATTCAAAATCCATACGACTTTCGTGGAAGACAATACAATTTTTTTGAAGAACATCCCGGTTAGTCTTTTTAATAAAATGAAAGTGAATGGGGGATTGGGTAGGTAAGCTACAAAACGACAAAAATTAAATAAAATAATTTAAAAAATAATCTACAGTAAAAGTAGTCCATGGCAAAGACTATAGAATAACACAAGACAAATCACTCATATTTGTTTTGAATGGGGAAAAGTGCAACGCTCAGTATGGCGGAATAAGTCCCGCCTTCTAAATGAGAGCCAATTGCCGATTGGTAAAGTCATCGTGTCACTGCAGTTGCAGTTAGAAGCTCCAGTTCCTATATAAAGAGTCAGTGTGCGCTTCCACTGCGCATGAGCTTGATCCAGCCTAGAAATTTTGTTTTCAGTCATGATTTGAGCGTTTAGAAACAATTTATGAGACAGTTGTTGTCAGATTTCATTGGTGATTTCAAATATGAAATTTAATCGTAAGCTTGGTGAACAGTTTTGGAGAATTTGATGTTTCCCCATTCAAAGAGCTAGGAGTTGCACTTGCATGCCCGGGAGGCGTTTCAAAGATGGCCGCCGAGTGAAATGACTTGTCTTAAAGGGACTTTGTCCATAGTGACAACTGTAAAGGTGATGATACACAGGGCAACTTTTTGAGCAATGTTGCCGGGCAATGTTGCCGTCAACGGGCAACCAGATGAGACACAGGGCCCACGACCAATCTAAATTATCCAGATAGAAATTTATTGTCCATTTTCAATGGGAAAGTGCCCAAGCAACAATCGCTCTGCAAGATTGCCCAGCAACATTGCTCAAAAAGTTGCCCTGTGTATCATCACCTTAAAAGTAGTCCATTTTGAGTTCTGTACTTAGCTCTCCTGGATGCATTAATAAGAAAAGTAGATTTGTGATTTAAATTTTTAGAGAATATCGATTATAGAATTTGATATCGTCAAATATATTTAAGCATTTAATCTAGTTTAAAAAAACTGAATATTAATTTAGGAACCCTACTCGAAATGTTTTTGTCTTACCCACTATGGTAAGCCTATTATGAGTGTTTATATTTTAGACCAGTCGGAATGGTTTTCGCGGGAAATTGCGTACCCATGCGTCACCGGCCTGTGCATGTCTCGTCATATCTGTAAATAGAAAAAAGCTGCTCTGGCTACTTTGACGCGTGTATGATGTGAGAGTGGCATTGGTTAGTTGTCTTGTCACAAAGGTAAAGAAAGGTTGGCGTGGAGCAGATAAATCTCGAACCTCCGAGGAATCACCAGTTTAAAAAATAAAAAACGGCGACCAGATGAGAGTCTGCTGACAAAAAAACAGAACACGACAGTCACAGAGCTTGTAATAAAACAAGAACCAACATTGGCGTGGCTTTCCAGGATGGCAAAAACAGAGATTTGAAAAGTTGTAAAAGCGACGTGGAGATGGCGTTTTTATTACTCAATAAGTGAGTAAGATATTTTATTAAACAGATACATTGCCATATGTAGCTCTATAACAGAGTTCATTGTAAAGCATTATCTATTGTGAAGGGTCATTTCAATGTGGTTGTTGTAGCGCTGTGCTGGAATGTATTTTCAACTTCTTCACCTAGCCAGCTTGAGATCCTTCCCATCTAAACTGGTTATATCTGATAAGCCAAGTAGTGAATGTTTTATGAGAAGTATGATAAACATGCATCTGCACAGACACACAGAGCAGAAGCACAACCAAAACAATGTTCTTCTGCAAAATGCATGCAGTTTTGTTTTTTAACTGCTAGAGGGCCAAAAGTTACATAGTATAGCTTTAAACTTTGGTCTTTTCATCACACAGATATCATATGGCTTTTGAAGACATGGGATATAGCGAACTAGCCATATGGATAGTCATACTAATCAAATTTCTCCTTTTGAGTTCCATAGAGAAAAGGCTATATGGGTTTAGAACGACATGTTTAAATAAATGGCAATTTTTTAAACTGGGTGACTATTACCGATATTCTAACCGAGAGATCTAGACTCTAACCGATCTAGATCGAGATTCTAAGTAACCGACACTAACATCAGAGATTATGAGTGTGTCCTGATCTGGAATTTTCAGTCCAGATCATTTTCCCCCGAGTATAAAGCAGTGACAAGCCACAGCCTGAGCTGGAGTAAGAAAAAGAAAAACCTAAATCTCATTTAGCCAATCCCAACAACCTCTCTGTAAATCTCTTTGGAGGCCATAAGCCAATTATGCAATTAAATTAAGCATGCACACAATAGCCAAAAGCAAAGAACAGTTCAATACGTGTCAGCAACGCTTTATTAATACTTTCCTTCCTTCTGACCATAAAGAAGCATACTGTACCTGCTTCTCTTTTGCCAGCTCTTCCTCCTCCCTCTCGACCTTTCTTTAGCACTGCCTTAAACATGGTATAATTCCCACCTTTACTGCGGTCTTTTGTTCCTGCAGAAACACAAAGTTTTTGAAGAGCACATTTAGAAACACAATGTATATATGGTAACTTATAGCAATTGTTAAAAGAAGAAGATTTGGTCAACACCACAATGCTTTGGGTGAGTAATTTAAACAAGTCACAAACAACTAACACAATGGAAAATAAAAACCCCTCCCTATTCATTTTATGTATGTGTGAGTTGCCACCTCATGACGGGAGGAATTGGTTGATGAAGTTCCCACATTCCACATCTAATTAACGCTCTGCTGCCTGGTCTTAGGCATATAAACAAATAAATAAAGAAACAGTGAATGCCAGCAGTACCCACACACTGTAAACTGTTGCACGCCACTCACTACACAATCCATTAAATGTGAAATAAAAATACATTTAACAGCACAAACTGAAGCAAAACTGAAAGACCTTAGTAGGCAAGGAAAGACCAGTTGCTATAAACAACTCAAAATAAGAGGGAAACTAGTGTGCCACTGTCCTTCATGAGTCCATTCCATGTGTCCACACGGCAGCTGTCCACACTGACACGTCTCTCAGACAATGGAAGGAAATACCAGCCCGTCTACCAAACCTCCACTTGATTCGAAAATAGCAGAATGGATCTGTCAGCTTATCTGAGTATCCAGGATCTCTCAGTACAGGCAGGTCAGAGGTGGACTACAACGCAATTTTTCCGGATCTTATGAAATCATAATGTTACTTATTATGAGTAGAAGTCATAATCACCACCCACGAAATATGCAAAAAAATGGACAAAGCGTGGCTGAGCTGCATTATAGAAGACAGTGTTTTCGCTATGTCGTTTCCAAAACTCATTTGTTTGACCTTCCTAAGGCTGACAAACTTACAGTGGATGAAACTTGTTTTAAACACTGTTCCTGAACATTAAAACCCAAACGTTTATCTGTGCGCTGTACATTTTATGGAGAACAGCTTGTTTTCTGTAGCTTTTGTAAGCTCTCACTTTTGTAAAACGGTTCAAAAGGACCTCCTTAGGAAAATTAGCCATGGTTTTGTGATCGATTACGGTTTATTACCTTAGTTTTCCGACAAATATCACAATTAAATGGTGGATAACATTGTATCTATATTAAATTTACAAAAAAAAAAAAAACATACCACTCTGAAAAGTCCTGTGAAATCTGTGTTTGCAAAGTCTGTGCATGAAATCTGTTCTGTACTATCCTCTTGTTCGTTAACATTGTCAGGATCTGAATCAAGCTTGAATTGCTTTGAAATAGACGCCATTGTTAATATTTACACTAAAGAAGAACTTGCTGTTATGGGGGGGCGGGACATTTACCGAACACGTGCTAAGTGCTGCCAATTATAACACACTGAGCTAACTAACCAATCACAGCACATTTCGTATTTCGGAAGGAGGGGCTTAATTGAAATTGGCGTGTTCGAGCCAGACTGGGGAGAGAGGAGCTGCAACAATGTAAAATATGGGCAAAATAATGTTTTTTTGAACAATCAAGTATGAAAACATTCTAGTACACCCCAAAAACAAAATCAAGAGTTTGTAAAAGGCCATAATAGGACCTCTTTAAGACCTCAATCACACCTAATGCGTTTTTCAGGTTCGAAAACGCGAGGCACATAGCACTGCCAATTGGCCCCGATCACACAGAACTGGCAGTGCGCTGCGTTTTTTTATGTTGCTAAGTAACCAGCAAGTCAGCTGTCCTGTCAGTCTAATCGCGAGCACTTAAAGGTGGTATCAGCGATTTCAGGCCCAAACATAAATGATCACATTCATCTAATATTTCGCTAGCTGCACGCCCCATAAGCATGCTGTCAAAAAAACGCGTCTCTCTAGGTAGCCTAGGCTCTGAGATCTGCACACAAAAACAGTTGGTATCAAAATCACTCAAAACCAAAATAAATAGTGTTCCAACCAATCACCAACAGGGGCGGGTGTTGTGAGGTTTTGCGCTCGTGCACGGCTGCCTATGACGGCTGCACGCGAAAACCTCACAACACCCGCCCCTGTCAGTGATTGGTTGGAACACTATTTGTTTGGGTTTTGATTGTTTGGCCAAACAGACTGAAAACAGCTGTTTTTGTGTGCAGATCTCAGAGCCTAGGCTACCTAGAGAGACGCGTTTTTTTGACAGCATGCTTATGGGGCGTGCAGCTAGCGTAATATTAGATGAATGTGATCATTTATGTTTGGGCCTGAAATCGCTGATACCACCTTTAAAAAAAAATTAAAAAAAAAAAAAAATGCAATGACATCGAGCGCTTTTTCCGCCCGAAGTTGCTATTTTTTCAACTGCAAAAAACACGAGACGCAGCAGGCGGTGAAATGCGAGGCACCTGGAGCGCATAAACAGTGCGCAGAACGCTCACTGCCATAGGAAAACAATTGAAAAAAGGCGCCTCTCACTGCAAAAAAAGCGTTAGGTGTGATCGAGGCCTAAAAGTGTACTTGTCCAGTCAACGCTTTTAACCTCAAATTTATTTTCATACAGTATGAAATTTCAAAACCTGAGATTAATTAATAATTTAAATAATAACCCAGGGTAAAGTATGACCGGAAAGAGGCATGGAACAACATGGTTCACAATTTTAAAATATGACCCTGGGGTAAATATGAAAAGCCCAATTGAGTGATGGACTGACTAACGCTTTGTTTTCTGTGGTTCCGAAAAAAGGATTGTTTATGCAGAAAATCAGAAAAAGAAAAGAAGAAAAGAAAGAAAATAGAGTAGCAGTGTGCAACATATCTTTGTGGGGAAATGACTTAGGGGTATTAAGAAATGGTTCTTCAGACTGTTGGTTTGGGCTTAAAAACTATCACCATCAGCAACCGATTTTGCTGATTCCTTCCCTCAGCCACAGGACTGCTAGCCATAACCAACCAGAAGCAATCAAACAAAAAAAGAACAAATAAATGGAAATGAAACAATGCAATATACGGGAAACATTTGAAATTATTAAAGAAGCAAATTATGTTTTAGAAATGATGCATCACAGCTGTGCACTTACAGTACTATAATTTGTTACAGTTTTGGAGACAAACTCTGGAATTGATTAGATTGTGTTCTGTTAATGTCAAAATTAATTGTTCAAGTCTAAAAAGCAGCACGGAACTG